>NC_056732.1:40245996-40248496 GCF_019279795.1 Protopterus annectens
GGGTGCCCCATTTCTGGGTTACAAGGGTGAAGGTTCTGTGGTCTAGCTGTCACTCATGTGGGTCTAGCAGGTTTCTGCTTAAGTTGTCTGCCAGAGAATTTAGAGAGCCTGGCAGGAATTGTGCAGGCAGGGGTAGTTGCATGGCTGAGGCAGTGTGCCAGAGGGTCATGGCGAGCCCGCAGAGAGGATAAGAGTGAGTCCCTCCCTGCTTGTTTACGTACCACATCACTGTGGTGTTGTCTGTTTTGATCAGTAGAGGCCCTGGGGAGACTAGGGGTCTGAAAGCTGTCAGGGTGTGCTGAACATCTTGCATCTCTTTTTGGTTGATGTGCAAATGTGTTTTATTTAGGCTCCAATGGCCCTGAATGCACCTGCCGTCCAGGTGTGCAACCCAGGCATAGTCTGAAGCATCTGTGGTGAGGGTCTGGGTGGCATGGGGTTGTGAGAAGGGAAGTCCCTTGTTGTGGTTGCATGCTGCTGCCCACCAAAGAAAATCTTTCCTTAGACAAGGTATCATTGGTATGAGAGTTTCCAGGTCTTGAGAGTGTTGACACCAAAGGCTTTTTAGGTACCACTGCAGTTTCCTCATAAGCAGTCTGGCATATGGAATGAGTAGATTGCAGGAGGCCATGAACCCTACAGCTTGCAGGATTTTCCTTGCGGATAACTGGGTTCTGGTGGCTAGTTGAGAGAAGTAGCCTGTCAGGTAGGGTTGTTTTTCTGGAGTAAGGAATGCCATCTGGGATGCTGTGTCCAGGCTTGCTCCCAGGAATACAATTTGTTATGTGGGGACTAGTTTTAATTTCTTTTCGTTGATAGTATACCCAAGGTAGGTCAGTAGGTCCTTTACAAAGGTCAGGTGCTGTAACAGCTTTTCCTGACTGTCTGCCTAAATCAGGCAATCGTCTAAGTATGGGTAAATTTGAATATTTCTTTGTCTGTAAAAAGCAATGGCGGGAGCCAGACATTTTGTGAAAACTCTGGGAGCAGTAGATAAGCCAAAGGGAAGAGCACAGAACTGAAAGTGCATAGATCCTGCCCTGAAACGTAGGTATTTCCTGTATGATTCCCTGATTTGGATGTGTAGGTAGATGTCTTTTAGGTCTAGGGTGGCTAACCAAACATCCTTGGAAAGCATTGGTAAAAGCTGCTGGAGGGTGAGCATTTTGAATTTTGGTATCGCCAGGAAGGTGTTTAGAATGGCTAGATCGAGTATGGGGTACCATGTGCCCTCTTTTCTGGGTACCAGGAAGAGTTTGGAATAAAAACCTTAGCCTATCTGTTCTGCAGGAACCTGCTGTATTGCCCTCATGGAGAGCATGTGAAGAACTTGCTTTTTAGCCTCTGCCCACTGGTTTGGAGGAAGATCTGGGAACCCTTTTGGGGTTGGAGGAGTGTGGAAATAAAATTTGTATCCCTGGGACACTATGTTGAGGACCCATTGATTGTTGGTAATGGTGGCCCAGGTGCTTGCATGGAAGGAGAGTTTTCCTCCTAGGGGCACAAGCAGGTAGGCAGAGGTAGGGGTGGAAGTGTAAAGTCACTGTGAGTTCTTACCATAAGGGGGTGGTTTTGCACTCCCTGTTTTTGATGAGGAGGAACTCCATTGCTTAGATCTCTGCATTCCCTGGGGCTGTTGTCTGGGGGGTCTGCTTCCTCTGGGTCTGGGCTAAGCTGGCCTAGAGAGGGCAGGAAAGGACCAGTGCTTGGAGGGGCAATGCCTACTGAACCTCAGTGGCTGGACCTGTAAGAAGTCTTTAACTGTTTGCATAGATTTAGCTTTTTCTTCCATCTTTTTAAGACCTCTTCTGCCTTGGTGCCAAATAAATTGTCTTTGTTCAAAGGTGCGTCCAATTATTTGGATTTGACATGATCTGGTGAGATCTGTTCCTTAAGCCAAGCATGCCTTCTATGGACAGAACCAAGATGCTTCTAGGGCGTCAAAACCACATTGTAAGGTGTGCTTAGTTAATTGACTTGCAGAATGCATTAACTCTTGTAATTATTTTCTGCACAAGAGGGAAAAGAAGATATTTTTGTTTGAGGAGTTCCATGGTATGTTGCTGATATTTCAGCATGTGGAACTGTCAATTTACTGCTCTAATAGCAAGAGTAGCAGAGATGTATACTTTTTTACTCCATCTATCTAATGCTCGGGAATCCCTATAGGCGGAGGTGGGATTCTTAGCTGAAGTTGCTTTGATGCCTTTGGGTCCTTGAGAAATTACCTCAGGGTCAGCAGTAGGATATTTGAAAAGAAATTTGTGAGAGTCAGGGACTCTGTAATACCTGTCAGGTTTCCTGGGAGCAGGAGGAAGGGTGTCAGGAGTCAGACTGGATTCCATAAAAACATCATCCACAACATCCAAGACAGGGGGAATGACCAGAGGTCTGTGCTGTGGTAGATCTAAGAATTCCCTGAGTCTCTTTTTTGACTGGGGATAGTCCTGACATTCCCATTGGAAATGCTCCCTTAAAGTATGTAGGGTTTCCCCAAATG
>NC_056732.1:40253496-40290996 GCF_019279795.1 Protopterus annectens
GAACAATTTCACTTTAATTAAAAAAAGAGGGAATGTTGAAGTCCTGTTGGAAAGAAGGGACTATGAGTTCCAAAAAAGGAAGAAAACATCTGCTGTTTGACAGCTATTCTGAGAACAGATTCTTCTTACAGATGTGGATATAGGGACTATGAGTTCCAAAAAAGGAATAAAACATCTGCTGTTTGACAGCTATTCAGAGAACAGATTCTTCTTACAGATGTGGCTATAGGGACTATGAGTTCCAAAAAAGGAAGAAACCATCTTCTGTTTGACAGCTATTCAGAGAACAGATTCATCTTACAGATGTGGATATAAGTTCTTGGTAGGGCATCATGTATGGATTCTCTAATTCTACTGAGAGACTTCATTGCTTATGTAGAAAAAGCTAGAGACCTGGATGGGTGTTTTGAAGGGAACAGCTTCCCTGATCTGAACCTCAGTGGTGAATTTCTTTTGGACTTCTCTACTGTTTATGGACTGTCCATAATAAACACCATGCTGAAAGAAAAGAATATTCATAAATGCACTTAGGCCAAAGGTCAATGACTGACTCTGTAACTATGTCCACAGATCTGAAGCCATATGGTCAAGGGAGGGGTAGAGCTGTCAGGTGATCAACAACTGGAGTTAAGTCAGGTCCATATTGACAGCTGATCAGACCTAGGAAACCCAAGCATGTACTGAGGATGCGTTGGAAACGCCAGTGGAGAGATGATAAATCAGCAAGGAAAGGAGAGTAGTACTGCTGTAACTGCAGTCATGCTCAAGTCTTGGGGAGCACCTTCCTGAGGTGGGCACTGCTGTTCACAAAATCTCACCAAGATGACACGCATATACAGACTGCACTTTATATAGCATATACCATGGAAAGAAGTGGGTTCAAAAATAAAAAAAATAGCTGGGTGCACAAGACCCAGGATAAAAAAGTGCCAAGTCCTGGTAGGCGCACCGGTGCCAGGACTGGAAAAAAATGACAATGTAGAATCCTCAAAATACGGAAACATTCCTACAATGGGGCCAGGCTCAGGGGGAGGATGGCCTCCCTGTCGTAGAAAGAAGTAGCAGTCCACAAAAATCACAAAAACTGATAGGCCAAAGAAGAGCCATAAAGACAATAGAGTGGACTATTGAGGATAAGAAAGAAATTATGTATTCTTACTATTATGTCAAAAGCCCAGAATTTCCAGGCACATGATATACAAAAAGATTAAGAGAGAAATTAGAGGAAAAAAAATACTGCTGCAAGAAAAACTGCCAGAAGCTTCACATGCAAATTTCTGTTCATTAATACAACAGATTTATGAAAAACGCTATACAGACCAAGAAACCTTGGACTGTTTCAAAAAAAGAAGCAATGGAGGAAGTGTGAAAATATAAACAAGAAAATCTAGAGATTTTTGAAAGGTATAAAATATATGGACATAGGAAAGAAAAAGAGATCTGATATGGTGCAATTTGACCCTGTGGCAGGACTAACCACCCGGCGGTGTAAACCTTGGCTCTAGATGATGGTCACTGTTGAAGTGACACCCCAATTCCATGTGCAAAATGGGAAAAAGGGGTTGTGAATGGCTAGATGGATGAATTTATGCAAAGAAGAAAGCCAAATTAATCAATACAAAAAAACTGCCCCAAAAATATTCTAAGAGAAATACAGGCAAAGGCATCCAGATATCGAAAAATTCACAATACAAAAAATAAGATCCCAAAGAGAGAACATAGAACAGAAAATTAGTAAAGCAGAAGTTAAAAAAATAGCTGAAGTTATGGAATACCTACAAAGTGAAGGATTTAGTGTAGGGGTTCTAACACAGGTTGCATCACAGCATGGCGGAACAACGAGTCCCCCAAGTAAGGAGAAACAGGAGGAGCAGGAGACATCTGAATAAGAAATACGGACATGGGGAAGAAAATGATATTTAATATGGTGCAATATTTATACAAAGGAGAAAGCAAAACTAATCAATATAAAAACAGCAGCACCAAAGATATCTGAACAGAAATACAGGCAAAGCCATCTAGATATGGAAATTTTACAATACAAAAAATAAGAAAACAAAGAGGAAAAGCAGAAAAGAGGATTAGTAATGGAGAAGTTAAAGAAATAGGAATTGAGATTATGGATTACTTGTGAAGTGAAGGATTTAGTGCAGAAGATCTATCTCTGATAACACCACAGCAGGATAGAGCAATGGATCCCCAAATTAAGGTGAAACCAATGGAGTCAGAAACATCTGATCAGTTGTCATATGAAAATACCTTGTAGCCTTCCATAGGAAATCAGTACAAAAGTTTAGTTGGAGTTGCCCAACAGGATACTGTGGCAACTCTGATGCAGTCAATGTTGTGGAGTGATAAGCCAGTGAGTTCTCGTATGAAAGAATAATGCATGACACAGGATGAAACTGAAGAGAATGCGGCTCAGGAAGATGCTCTGGAACTTTCTGTAGAATGCCCGCAGGAAATAGAGAAGAAAGAATGTGCTCTCAATTTAGAAGAACATGAGCTAAGAAAAGGAGTTGCTAGATTTAATAGACATGGACAGACATATTAAGATCAATGAAAGAAACAAACTACAAGTCAATAAATCCCAAAATCTTAGAAGTTTAATAAAACAAATGAACACAGTAATTAGGACAGTTCGTAGAAATTCCTGCAGTGTAACAGAGGTAAATAGGATTTATTACTGTGCAGCTAAATTAATAACAGATAAAGTCTTACCACAAAAACACAAGGTAGTAAGGGAAAGGAAGGGGAGAAATCAAATGCCATCATGGAAGTGTCTAACAGAGAAGCTATAAATCAGTTAAGACAAGACATGTCACTGGTAGAAGAGTATAGAAGACGGAACACATCATCAAAAATGCTCAGAAAGATAGCGTGATAAAAGCAACATGCAGTATCAGAACAGATCAGGATCTATCATGCACAATCACAAATAATAAACAAAATATCAGCACAGTCAGAAAAAACTTAGAAGATCTGCAGATAAATCTAAAGGAAAAGTACAAAATAAGCAATTTACTGATGACCCAAAAAAGTTTTATAGAGAATTGGGAAAGAAGGCAAAAGGAAATAAACCACCACCAAAGAAACACAGTTTGGATAAATATGAAAAGCCTGTGGAACATAACAATGCTGAATGGATAGAGGAAGCAAAAGGAAGAATAAGAAGTTCAAATGTACAGGATATGAAATGGGATGAAGTAACAGACAGAGAAACTGAAACAAAGTTAAGAAAAGCTTCTAACTGGAAAACCCCAGGCCTAGATGTAGTACCTAACTTCTGGCTGAAAGTATTAACATCTTTGCATATTTAGCCATGAGTAAGAACTATTTATATATGCACCCTTACCAGACAACAATCTTGCTAACAACAGGAAAAAGAATGCTCCTACTTAAGAGTGAACCTGCAAGCTTCCCTAAAAACTATAGACCAATAACTTGCCTTCTGCCGACATATAAACTATACACGGAAATTGATGCTGACAGAGTTTATAGTCATTTAGAAAAAACTCAATCATGGCAATAGCACAAAAGAGCAATAAAAGAAAGTCATATGGAACAAAGGGTCATTTATTGTTAAATAAAGTCATAGTGGAGAACTGTAAAAAGAGGAAGAATGTAAGTATGACATGGATTGACTACAAAAAAGCATTTGATAGTATCCCACATTTACGGATAAAAGAGTGCTTAAAAATGTTTAAGATACACTCTACACTGATCGACTACATTACAGTGACTATGGAACAGTGGCAGACTATTTTGCAATTAAGTCATGATAAAGGACAAATTATTATTCCAGGGAAAAAAAATCCAAGGGGTGATATTCCAGGGTGACTCTCTGTCACCGCTGCTTTTCTGCCTTGCCCTTAACACATTAAGGTGTCTACTTAACAGCTTAGGCCATGGCTATAACTTGGCTCTTAGAAAACAACAAAGTGTAAAGACTTCTCATCTTCTCTTTGTCAATGATTTAAAACTGTATAGCTCATCAGATGATGATGAACTGAAAGCACGACTGTAAGCTGTCAAAACTTTTTCAGATGATATAAGAATGTCATTTGGTCTTGATAAATGTGCAAAAGCAACCCTTAAAGCAGAAAAACTGCAGCACCAAGAAAACATCAGTTTGGGACAAGAATGTGATATAAAAAAACTTGAGCAAGAGGGAGTATATAAATATTTGGGGACTGATGAAGGGGGCCACAATAAAACATGAATAAATGCGAATATAACTTGGGAAAGAATACTTTAGAAGACTTAAATTAATCCTGAAAACAGCATTGACATCTATGAACAAAATCCAAACTACAAACCAATTTGCTCTTCCTGTCTTAACTTACAATTTTGAAGTGAATGACTGGCCCCAAAACATGTTGGATAGATTAAATAGGAAAACATGAAGGATGCATCATCCTCACCAAAAGATTTATAAAAAACAGTGCATACCAAGACTATATATTCCCTGTTCCGAAGAAGGGATGGGCCTCCTTTAAATTGATTACATGTATAGATCTGCAATCGTGGGACTCCACACATATCTGCTGACCTCACAAGACCCAAATGTAGTGAAAGATTTGAAGCACAAGGTGAATAAATCTAAGATGACTTCCCTGCTTAGTTTAGCAGAAGCATATCAGCGTCAAGCAGGAATGGAAATCAAACCAGAAGTAGATAAAAATCAGGTAGCAACCGAATGTGCCAAAAAAAACAAAAGAAAGAGAATACGGTTAAGGACCAGATGAGAAGGCAAGAAATGTGGAAAATGCATAAATATGGTTGAAAGTATAGAAAACTTCTGGAAGAACCTCATGTTGATCAGGAATGAATGCAGGAATGGTTAAGGAGAGGCGAATTCAAATCAAAACATGAAAGGTTAATATTGGCGGCAGAAGATAGTGGGCTACGTACACATTGGTTTACAAACTCTATTGAAAATGTGGGAGTAACAGACAAAGGCATGTTTTGTAAATCAGAATTGGAAACAGTTGCACACCTCGTTGCTGGTTGTGACATACTAATGGCAAAAGGACTGTATACTGAAAGGCATAATAATGTGGCAAGACTGTTGCACTGGGGATTCTGCAAACATGGTACTGAATTGGCTGAAAAACACTCGAAACATAAGCTACAAAGCATCATAAAAAACAATGAAGTCTACATTACATGGAATCATCCATTACCAGCTGTTCAAAAGATAGATGCTAGAACACCAGATATAGTGATCCATGAAAAGAAGACAAAAGTAGCACTGATCACTGAAATCATCACACCCAGTGACTACACTGTCTTGTGTACAGAGAGACACAAAGTCATAAAATATCAGGATTTGCAGGCAGAAACGAGAGCAACGTGGAAGAAAGATACCCAGTCAGTTCCAACAGTAGCAGGAGCGACAGGTCTTATAAAAATAAATCTGCACTCATATTTAGACTGTACCGCGGTGGTGGTGCCTCACAGTAAGACACTGTCCGGTTTGATTCTCAGCTAGAGCGTCTTCTGCATGGAGATATGCGTGAAAGGGCGTACCTTCAATGAAGGTTGTGCGTCAGGCCTGGCAAGCCGGTACATAAAAATCAACTGCCAATCATTAGTGGACCGAAGTTTCGCTGTGGTGACCCCTAACCGGGAAAAGCCGAAAGACACAAACAAACCAATACATGTAACTCCATACAAATTGCAAAAGGAGTCATTACTGGGTACACTGTGGGTGCTGCGAAGAGTACTTCTGGCTGACATGAAAGACTGGAACAATACTAATTTCATGAAGTTCAATCGTACTTTGACTTTGGAATGGAGTCCATTCCTGTCATGGTATTAGAAACCCAAAAGATTTTGAGAAATTAAAAGGCAGAATTTTCTTTCCGCTGAAAAACAGGTACAGTTGCCTTACATTTTTTTAATTTTTTTATTTTATTTATTTAACATTTGTTGACCAGGAAAGTCCGACTAGGTTCCACAGAGCCTGTTTTCAGCGGCGGCCCAGGGAGAAATGCTCCAGATGCATGTCTTTGGAATGCATGTCTTACATAAGATTACATTACTTTTTTTTCCACAACAGAATAACAATTAATAACTACCAGTATAGGACTGATCGACTAATTGTTTGCATATTAATGACAGCTTCCTCAGAGTTCTCTGGTCATCTATTTATTTCAAGCATCCTTTAACTACGTTTTATAATCCTTGACTTTCCTCTCTCCAAAAGCCTCTGTGACTGAATTACATGCAAGCAGTTAAGATCTTTCCTGGGAAACTACAGAAAGTTACATTTATATTTGAAATGCATTTCTTCGCCTTTAAAGTCCTTTTCCAATTTGAAAAATAAATGTTCAGGAACATGAAACACACACTGTATATTAAAATAGAGTTCAAATGTAAACGAAAGTCATCAGGCTCCCACATGAGCTACTACAGAGATATTGTGCAACGCTGTTCTGCACAGCAGTTCAATAATTGTTATATAAAATTACTTTTCATGTAGGAACTAAAATTCTACACCAATTTAGTTCATAAAGAAAGGTAATTAAAAAATGTATTTTAAAAGTTTCGGGTAAAAGCCTGAAAAAAAGACTATGATCATGTGTGTAACTCATTTCTGTTCCTACATATAACTCATTTTGCTGAATTTCCATTTAACTCCCACTGCTCATTAGGTCATGATGGGATTGTGTGCAGCTAGTTTTTTTTAGCCAAGTGACTTATCAATTAATGTCAGGCAATATATGAAACAGCAGGAAGTGAGAAATAAAATGAGACTTTAGAAAGCACTGCAATAGATGCAATGACCAATGTATCTGGTAAGAGTAGGCCCATCTTTGGTAACTTGACTTCTTGAAAAACACAGCTTTCTCTGGCTACGTACCTTTCTCCTATTCCATGATGTATTCTCATTATGTAATGATGCAGTACATAATGGGCTCTCGCCTTGTTGTTGTGTTAGTGTTTGGACAAACTCCTAAATGGCCCCAGGCTGCTCTTACTGATTTTGAGAGTTTAACTTTTGATTTGTTAGTGGTTTTAGTTTTCTTGTTCCTATAATTTTTGTCAATTTCTCATTTTTGAAATGTTTGTCATATTTATAAGAATATTTTATGTCAGAATGTATTCCTTATTATTTTTGGCCTAGAAGTTCTAACAGTCCCCATCATTTCTCTTGAATAAAAATATTTATATATTAGTATTTAAATATTATTTAGTTTAGATCTTAGTGTTTAGAGATTAGTTACTTTTCCTTATTTTTTTCTTAGAGGTATTGTGTTTGGCAGCCCTCCCCATTCAAGATGGGGCGCAGTTTCTTTAAGTGTGACTGCAGGAAGAAGATTCCTCCTCAGATTTAGCACATGCAATATGTAATCTGCTTGTGAGTTTGACACAATCCCCCAAACTGCTCTAGCTGTATTTATTTATTTACCAGGAAATTCCAACTGGACACAGGTCCTTTTTCAGCGGAGGCCTGGGGAGAAAAGCTCCACAGAACAATAAATGATCACCAGAGTACAAGAAGAACAATTTAATATGCATACAATAGCAAATAATATATAATTCAGCACACATTAGATATACATACAATATGAAACATGGTAATGAACAGATATACCAATATCTAGCAAGAGGCTAGGAATAAAGGTAGGATGTATATACAGATGGCAACTAAGCTCAAACGGATACTGTTCTAAACTCATAAACCTAAATCTTATATACAAATATTGCACTAAACTCAAACAGATACAAAGCAGATGCTCTACACAAAGATACTAGAAGGGCTAATGGGATAGAAGGGGCAGATAGAGGAGACTGAGTGAGTAGTATACGTGGTAGTGAGAGGAAGCTAGGTGTAACAGTTGGGTATGTACTTGGAGTTGAGATGAAGTCAGGTAGTTAAACATGTTGTAACAGGTCTGAGAGATTGAGTGAGGAGGGAAGGGGAGGGTGAGTCAGAGCCTGCAGAGGAAGGAATGCAATAATCAGATGGTGTGAGGCAGGGTAGCTAAGGGAGGGGAGAGGAAGGGGAGGTAAAAAGGAGGGTTACTAGTCGGGACTGGTGCACGGGCATAACCAGAGACTTTTTAAGTGAGTTTTAGTGCAGTCTTGAAGTGATTGCAAGAAGGTAGTGTAGTGTGGTTATGGGGGGGGACTGTTCCACAATCTGGATATGATGCAGGAGAATAGTGCTTCTCCTGCTGAGCTCTTGGGTTTGTCGCTAGAAGTAGATTTTTGCTGCTGGAGTGTAGTGGTCTATTTAAATTCCTTCTCTGTACTCACGCGCAGGAAGTATCACAATCTTTACTCTGCATCTGGTACAAAGAACTCTGTCTAACGAGGCTCATCCTCTTTTGTCTCAAAAGCTACTGTTTTGTTGGTCTAAAAAATGTTCAAAGGACCACACATTTAAAGTAGTCAGACCAGCCCCTAAGCCTTCTAAATGGCATAGAATCTCTTCTCCAGCACCTGAGGTAGTGTCTAAACATATGGAACCTCCAGGTAAACTCTTGAAATTTCTTTTCCCCCTTCCTGATGATTTCAGATCTCAAGTTTTAATTGTTTTGCTTCTTTCTGGGTTGGACAAAAGAAATCACAACAGAGTCAAATCTCAATTCCAAAGCAAAGCACTACTAAATGTAAGTTAACAAGACAGTGTTATTAAACTAGTTTGTGGATATTTTTTGTATTCTTTTTGAGGCCTCTCCACCCAACCATCCAGTTTATTCAATCATGCCACTAGCATGTAACCTGTCACAGTCAAGGCTCTATCCTTCCAAACCTGAGATCCTAGGCCATCTGGGTCATATTCAGGGTTCTGTCCCTCTACACCTGACAGCTGTCATACCATCTGAGTCACATTCAGGGTTCTATCCCTCTGTATCTGATAGCTAGTACCAGGTCATCTGAATCATAGTCATCCCACCTTTACTGCCGCTCAGAAGGGACTGGAGTCGCATGATAGTGGGCCGTTATCCTAAACATTTTTATTTTGTTGCATGTGCCTCAGCAAGTGCTTCAGGGTGAGGTGCACAATCCATGCTTGTGGGAAATCAGCTGTTAGCACAAGTGGCTATCCTCATAGCCATCTCTGCCCTCTAGAAAATTCTTGCATCCCACTTCATTCACTTGTCGCCACAGAAGAGTTAGGTAACTGGGAACACTTCCCCAAGATACGCACCCTTCCACCATCCTTCTGGGATGACCAAGATGGCATCAGCTGCTCATTTTTCATTTCCTCTCCCTATAAAATGAGTTCCTTCAGCATCCAGACTGCAAAACAACCACAGAGTCATCGGGGTCATAGTCAAGTCTCTATCCAGTCAGGCCATCTGGATCAAAGTTAGCGCTCTATCCCCTCAGGTCATCTGGGCCATAGGGCTCTGTTCTTCTACACCCAGGAGCCCAGGTCTTTTGAATCACAGTCAAGACTCTATCCCCTCAGGCCATCTGGGTCATTGTCAGGGCTATAAACCCTCAGGCCATCTAGGTCACAGTCTGGGCTCTGTCCTTCTATGCCCAAAAGCCATTACCAGGTCATCTGGGTCATAGTCAGGGTTTTATTCCTCTACACCTGATAGGTAGAACCAGGTAACCTGTCACAGTCACGGCTCTATCCTTCCAAACCTGAGATCCTAGGCCATCTGGGTCATATTCAGGGTTCTGTCCCTCTACACCTGACAGCTGTCATGCCATCTGAGTCACATTCAGGGTTCTATCCCTCTGTATCTGATAGCTAGTACCAGGTCATCTGAATCATAGTCAAGGCTCTATCCCTCCACATCCAAGAGCCCACGCTATCTGAGTCATAGTCAAGGCTCTATTGCTCCACAACCAAGAGCCCAGGCCATCTGGGTCACAGTTATGGTTCAATCCCTCTACACCGGACAGCCAATAAGTCTCCACAACCAAGAGCCCAGGCCATCTGGGTCACAGTTATGGTTCAATCCCTCTACACCGGACAGCCAATACAAGGTCATCTGGGTCATAGTCAAGGCTCTATTCCTCCACACCTAAAGCCCAGGCCATCTGAGTCATAGTCAAGGCTCTATTGCTCCACAACCAAGAGCCCAGGCCATCTGGGTCACAGTTATGGTTCTTCTCCCTCTACATCCAACAACCAGTACCAGGATATCTGGGTCATAGTCAGTGTTCTATCCCTCTACACTAGATAGCCATTACCAGGCAACTGAATCATAGTCAGGACTCTCTCCCTCAACACCTGAGAGCCCAGGCCATCTGGGTCATATTCAGGGTTTTATCCCTGTACACCCTACAGCCAGTACTAGGTCAGTTGGGTCATAATCAGGGTTCTATCCCTCTTATATCAAACAGCCAGTATTAGGTCATCTGTGTCACTATCAGGACTCTATCCCTCCACACTCAAGAGCCCAGGCCATCTGGGTCACAGTCAGGGCTCTGTCCCTCTGTACCAGACAGTCAGTATTAGGTTATCTGTTTCATAGTCAGGGCTCTACCCTCCCAGGTCATCTGGGTCATAGTCAGGGCTCTATCCCTCTATACCAGACAGTCATTATTAGGTTATCTGTTTCATAGTCAGGGCTCTATTCTCCCAGGCCATCAAGGTCATAGTCAGGGCTCTATCCCTCTATACCAGACAGTCAGTATTAGGTTATCTGTTTCATAGTCAGGGCTCTATCCTCCCAGGCCATCAGAGTCATAGTCACGGCTCTATTCCTCTACACTCTACAGGCAGTACCAAGTCATCTGTGTCATAGTCAGGGTTCTAGCCTTCTACATCCAACAACCAGTACCAGGCCAGCTAGGACACAGTCAGAGCTCTACCCCTGTACACCTGACAGTCGGTATTGGGTTTCCTGGGTCAGCAGGGATGGGTTTTGGAATAGCAGTTAAGGGGTTGACCTGGCACAAGGTACAGGGTTGATTCTTACCTGTGGTTACTGCCTGATTACTGGCTAGGTATACAATTGTCTGCTGACCTATGCTTACCTAGGAATAGGTCATAGTCAGTGTTCTAGCTCTCTACACCAGATGGACAGTAGTAGGTCAGCTAAGTCATAGTCAAGGCTCTAGCCCTCTATACCAGACAGTCAGTACCAGGTCATCTGAGTCATAGTCGCGGTTCTAATCCTATACAGCCAACAACCACTACCAGGTCATCTGGGTCACAAACAGGGTTCTACCCATCTAGACCTGACAGCTAGTACCAGGTCATCTGGGTCATAGTCCAAGTTCTATCCCTCTGCATCAGGCGGCCAGTAAGACAGTATTCTAAAATGTGAGAAAGGCAAAGTTGAGGAGTTAATCTTTTGATTCAAAACTGAACAAATTCAAAACTTTTTGGGAATATTTCATAAATGAGGGAGCTGCTGTTTTTTTAGCACTAAGCTATTTTGTCCTAATCTTAAAACAGATCCCTGTATTCTCTGAGCATAGTCAGTATCTGAGCAAAGCACAAAAAACTTTTTTCTGTTCTTTAAGCAGAGTAGTAAAAATGCAGACTGCAAAAGTTAAAAGGATAAACTTTAGTTAGTAAATGCACACTGTAATGTTGATAGTTTTCATTATTTTAAAATACATGACAATTTTTCAGAGACTGATCAATGTGTGGCAATTGTCAATTTTCAGATCCAAACCAGTGTGTTTTATTTATTTATTTATTTATTTTTTTTTGGGGGGGGGGGTAAATAAAACTTCATAGTTGCTGTGCAAAATCTCCATCTAAGGAATGCATAAAAACATTCCAAATGCACTGGCATCAGCTACTAAGTCCTGTTCTTTCAAAGCCAATTAATTAATTAAAAAATAAAATAAACTGTATAAGTGGACTCTTGCCATAAGCTGAAGCCATTTCAACTACACTAACATCAAGATTTTAGTCTGTCTCTCTCAAGACTAAAAAATAAATAAAAAAAGCTCCAGTAGACCAAAAACAAATGCTCTTCTTTGGTATGGCATGACATGATTGTTCAGGGAAATTAATAAGGATGACTGGAAATTGTTTATAGTTTAAAAGCACTAAAACAGACGCTGAAAACCCCTATTTTAAATACATTTGTACAATGCAAGTATTTTAAGAAGTAAAACATATTTTATGACTGATTTAATTTTTAGGAATTTTGCTAAAGATTTGCATGGGATTGCAGAACCTTTGGACTGACAAAAGGTGTACTGCATTATTGGGACAGTGCCTCTTGGCTGGCAAACTAAGGTAGTAGCAACTAGTTTTAAAAAGATGTCAGTAAGGGGAGTTTCAGTTATAGATGGATCATATCCCAAACCTTTCCTAGGAAAACATATGCCAGAGTACTAGACAGAAAAACTTTATTCAATACTCAAACTTCTGATTCAGGCAGAACAGTATAACTGATGTCCTGGTCACAGAACAGTAGATCATTTCTTTGCCCTCAAAGAGATACTGAAGAGGATTGTGGGATTTTGACAAAACTGAAATATATATAAAAAGGTTTCCAAGGTCAATAGCTTAGTAATCACCAATGAACCTAAGACCATATGACTGACTTTCGGAAAAGTCAAAGCACCTTTATGGACATCGCCATACAACAGGGATTAGGGAATTGGCCCTTTTCCCTACCACAGTGTGATCAAGGAGTTGGTATTGCTTGCCCTCCTGCAACAACACAGATTTTGATGGGGGTTTTTTTGACATTACAGAATGTCAATCATATGGTCTCGCCCATATGAAGTATGATGTTCTGTAACCACTGATGTTACGGCAGGGGTCCCTGTCTGCAAGCATTCTGTGGGCTTCTAAAAGGTATATGATCATGGATCCCAGAATATCTTATGAAAAATACTACGACAGTATGGGGGGTCCCAGGACTGTTCCTGCATTCCATTCAGTCTTTGTATTTGAGGAATCGGAGATTGTCTGTGTTCTAGGCATTAAGTTGAGTATATTCAAGGTGGGAATAAAATTCCAAAATGGAGGGGTCTTGTCTCTCTTTCTGTCTGTAATCATTCTGACAAAATGTTGTGTCTTTCAGCTTTTCCCGGTTGGGGGTCGCCACAGCGGAACTCCGGTCCGCTAATGACTGGCAGTGGATTTTTACATGCTGAGTTGCCAGCCCTGACGCACAACCTTCAACGAAGGTACGCCCATTCACGCATGTCTCCACACAGAAGACGCTCTAGCTGAGAATCGAACAGGACAACGACTTATTGTGAGGCGACAACGCTACCGCAGCACCACCACCGCAGTCATCATTCTGTCAAAATAAAGTACAAAATTCACAATTATCTCAAGACAGCCAGAAAACAAAAACAAAAGCAAAAAGAACGAAGGCTGACTTTACAAAGTTAGCTACATGATGCATCCATCATGACAACTGTTATACAATTCTGAAATCTAAATTCATTTCACACTGCTGATTTATAACCTAAACATTTCTAAAATCTCTTAGGTTCATAGGTGACTACTAGGCTATTGACCAGACCTTTTTAAGCTTAGCCATGCTTTGAAGGTAAGAATCAAACCCTGTACATTGTGCCTATGATATAAACACCTTAAAAATTAAGTCAACCCCCATCTTAAAAAGTCAAAACATTTAATCTTAGTTTTTAACATGGTTATAATTTCTCTCAGACATACTTAACTGTGCTTTTATATACAATTATTGCACATCGAATGAATGCAAAAGTCCTCTCATGTTGTCTGTGTGTTGCATTTCAGATGAGATCAGCAATTAAACTGCACAGGTAAATATGTACTTAAAAGAAAAAATAACAATATTAAAAATGTCACTTTAAAGCAGATGAAAAGAAAAACATTACCTGTAGTTGATTGCAGTTGTTCATTTTTTTCAGCCTAGTTCCAAGATGTTTCACCACAATACAAGCCTTCACAGCAAAGTTCTCCCTAGGTGTACAAAATATCAGTGTCATTAAAGCACTACGTGGCATGAGATCAGAAAATTAATCCATCTCACACAGCCCATTTCAAACATTGTGAAAGAGAAGCTTGTAAGTAACTAGTGTGCCAATGCAATGTGTGTCTTTATTTGAATCTTGCAGAAGTCCAAAAGGTAATACAATTTCTGCAGCACTAGCTCCAGATTAGCAAAGCTTTTGATGTTCTGCACTCAGACACTAGTAGAACAGTAATCCGACAGACCTGAATAAAATGAGCCAAACATTAGCTGACAGCTAATGCCGTAGTGGTGTCTGGGACAACCCTGCACTGGCCCTGTAATCAAACAGCCTCAATCCTCACCACTAGCACCAGTGAGGGATGTGCACCTTGGGAAGATGACAAGTAAACACACAGTAAAGTACAACTTCCCTTAAGAACCCACAGAGACCACAGTCAGTCTGGGGCTGGTTTCTCCCTCTATCTCCAAATCCCTAATAAGACTCCCCACTGGCACAACTATAGGGTTAAGATCTCAGCTGAGCAGTCAAGTCAAAACCTCCAGCACCCTCTCTGTCCAACCAGTGCTTCATGTCCCTGCCCAAGAAGCTGACACACACACTTTGAGATCTGATTTATATACAAACACACACACACACTCCTGGGAAAAGCTGGCACAGGTTTACTAGCTATGCCCCCTTCTGCCCAGACTAAAAGATAGTTATCACTGCCACCAACCAGCAATTTATCAGCTACTATAAGGCCCTTCCCAAAGGGTGACCAATCTTACTGTGTAATGTTTCTATTATCCAAATGGTAAGTGTGACCAAGGCCAACACTATTTAGGAGTGGTCTATACAGTGTCACCAAATACATACAAGTACTCTAAGAGCTTAAATATCTCTAAACAAACCAGCCACCACAATTAAAAGGTTTAAAGATATGTAATAATATATAATAAAGGAACAAGACAATATTCAATAATTCAGCACAGTGACTACAGAGTTCAGAATCACAGGAAATATTTTAAAACATCATCGCAGGACAGTCTCAAAAAAATACAGAATACATCTAAACTAATCTTACTATATTCCTATCTCTCTCTAAAAGAGATTACTGCACCCTGGTTACTTACTATTAGCAAGGCAAGTGCTGATGAGAGGATGTTTCCAAGTCCAAAGACAAATACAAAATGCATACTCTCTGAGAGAGTTCCCAAATCAATATTAAAACATTACTGCTGGGTCAACTGGGTGACATCACTGTTTGTCACCTGCCTTCAGTTCCCAGGCTAATAGATATCAACAGAATTTAACATTTCTCTGTGAAAAATACTTATCTATCAGAGGTGCAGCTACTAGGAAGTCACAAAGCAATAAAAATGCCTTACATTCAAAACTTAGTAATTATTTCTGCTTCAAGACAATAGAAAGAAACCTCTAGCTGTAGACATCCTGTCTCCTTCAGTGAAACTGAGAAATGAACACAATTGTAAAACAATTCACTTATTTTTTTAGTGTTTGTAAGTTAACTCTTGTTTTCCTCCAGCAGGGTATACTGTAGTTACATTCTTGAACCTCAGTACCAAACATACAGTTCAACACACACTTCTGCACCAGTAGTTCAATATACACATAACATATAGTTCTCTTACATTTGTAAGAGGATCATATTAATATTCACAAATGACATATGATTATTTACAAAATTTCAGATAGCTGGGCCGGTAGCCTCACAATCCCCCCCCCCAAAAAAACTCAAGCTAGTTTTTCAAGAAACGTTGCTTGAGAGGGCTGAGCCTATCTGGGAATCCTGACAGCCCATCTGCGATGGCATTGCTAACCCCACTGCAGTGCTTCACTGTCATATCATATGCTTGCAACCCTAGGCTCCACCTTAGTAACTTCCTATTTTGCTGGCTGGCTCGATGTAGCCATGTTAAGGGATTGTGGTCTGTAACTTTAAGGGATTATGGTCTGTAACTAACAGTGACTTTCCTTCCATACAGATAAGGTTGAAGTTCCTGCTGCCCACACTATGGCTAGGTATTCCTTTTCTACAGCTCCATAGCATTCCTCCCTGGGTTGGAGCCTACAACTAAGATAAACCACTGGGTGCTCTTCTCCCTCTGACGAAACCTGGCTATGTACAGCCCCCACCCCATGGTTTGAAGCAGCCAACTGCATAACAAATTATTTGCTGTAATCTGGACTGGCTAATACAGGAGGTCCTCCTAAAGCTTTTTAAGCTTCTGAAATGCCTCTCATATGCCTTATCTGGCCAGTTTTTTCTTGTCAGGTCTGTGAGGGGGAGCAGCTATCATGCTACAACTGGGGACAAACTTTCCATAGTACTCTGCTGTCCCTAAAAATGCCCTCACCTGCTTTCTGGTAACAGGGGCAGGCCATGCCTGAATAGCTTCCACTCTGGCAGGTTCTGGCCTGATCTTACCACTCCCCACTTTATGTCCAAGGTAGGAGACCTCTGGCATACCCACCTGACATTTGCTGGGCTTAATGGTCAACCCTGCTCTCTGTAGTCTGCCCAGCATCTCCCTGACATGCTGAAGGTGCTCCTCCCAGGAATGGCTGTAGATGGCAATATCATCTAAGTAAGCATGGGCAAAATCTCCTGCTCCTGCTAGGATACAATCTACCAGCCTCTGGAAAGTCGCTGGGGCATTTTTCATCCCAAAGGGTATCTTTGTGAACTCATACAAGCCAAAAGGAGTCACAAAGGCTGACCTCTCTCTAGCAGTGGGAGTCAAGGGCACCTGCCAGTAACCCTTGGTAGGATCAATGGTGGTAAGATACTTAGTCCCACTCAGCTGCTCTAGGGTTTCATCTGTCCTAGGCATGGGGTAAGCATCTGACTTTGTATGACTATTTAATTTCCTGTAATCCACACAGAACCTGGTGCTGCCAACCTTCTTTGGTAACAGCACCACTGAGGAGGCACAGGGACTGCTGGACTCCTGAATTACCCCTAGTTCCTGTATCACCTCCCTCAGAGTCTGTCTGACTCTCTCAGGCACCCTATAAGGGGCCTACTTAATAGGTCTTTGAGGTCCTGTATCCACATGGTGCTGCACCAAGTGGGTGCACCCTGATTTCCCAGTGAACATTCCCCAAACTCCTGTAACACTGCTCGGATTTCTCAAACCTGGGTAGGAGACAGATGCTGGGACATTGCTACCCCTTCCACTGAGGTGTCAGTCCGAGCCTCACTGAGGAGATCAGTCACCAGATCCCCCTCAGACCTCCTGCAATCCACTGCAAATACTCAGCACAAGAGCCTCCCTATCATGGTAAGGGTTCATCATGTTAACATGGTACAATTTGTGCCCCTGCCTCCTGCCTATCAGTTCTACCATGTAGTTAGCTTCACGGATCTTCCTTATGACCTTGTAGGTCCCCCCTAAGCTGCCTGCAGCTTGTTGTGTCTGACAGGAATGAGAACAATTACCTGCTGCCCTACAGCATGCTCTCTAGCTTGAGCATTCCTGTCATACCAGACCTTTTTCCTGCTGTTGGGCTTCTGCCAGCTTCTCCTGGGCCAAGCCCATGAGTTTCCTGAGACTTGTCCTCAGGTTTAGGACATATGCCACAACAGACACCTTTGGGATTCACACTCATCCTCCCACTCATCTCGAATCAAATCTAGAGGTCACCTCATCCTATGCCCATATGGCAACTAAAAGGGTGAAAATCCTGTGGATTCCTGGGGAACCTCTCTGTAAGTAAACAACAGATGGGGCAAATATTTGTCCCACTCTCTCTTAAACTGGTCTGCAAATGCCTGTAGCATCATCTTGAGTACAGAGTTTAACCTCTCAATCAGTCTGGGGATGGTAGGAGGTGGTCTTTTAGTGCTTCACCCCACAGTACTTCCACAGATAAGCCGGCAGTTCTGACATGAAATTGGCACCTCTGTCAGTCAGTATTTATTTTGGGAAACCTACCCTGCTGAAAATCTCTAACAAAGCATTTGCCACTTTTTCTTCCTCAATGGAGGACAGAATCACTGCCTCAGGGTATTTGGTAGTATAATCTACTACCACTGGGACATACTTTTTCCTTAGGGAACTTAGAGGACCCACAATATCCATAGCTACCCTCTAAAATGGCTCTTCAGTCAAAAGCAAAGACATCAAGGGAGCTTTCACCTTTTCGTCTGTCTTTACTACCTATTGGCACTGCTCGCATTTCCTGCAGTACCCTGTTACATCTCTGGAAATCCCAGGCCAATAAAAGTTCTGAATAATACGTCTCTTTGTACGTTTTATGCCCATATGACCTGCAAAGGGAATATCATGGACCATGGCTAGAAGTGCCAAATGATAGGCTCTGGGCACTACCAACTGCTTTATTTTCTCACCCACTAGCCCTCCCTCAGGTGTCCACTCTCTATACAGTATCCCTTTGTCTCAGTATACAGATTCCCTCTTCCCTTGAGAATCAGGTGCCTTACTAGCTATCCCCCTCAGGCCTTGTAATGTAGGGTCTGAGAGCTGAGCCTGTCTCATCTCTCTTGGTAACCCTTCCCAGCTCCACTTCCACAGGACGTCGGGTATCCTCTGACAGAGGTGCCTCACTGTCAGCCTGGGTACTACTACTCACCTCTGACCTTGCAGTCACTCTGTCCAAGGGAACATCAGTACCCACAATTAGTTGTGGCTCACCTTCAGTCTCACTGCTACAGGGTAGCTCCCTCTATGAAGTAGCCACCTCACCAGTCCTGATTGCAAGCATGCGGTCTGTCTGGGTCTCCCCCAGGCTACCAGACCCACATGCTTGTCTCCATGCCTGACTGTAACTGCATGCACACATGGTACTGCATTATCAAAATCTTTCCCTATCAGGACATCTACAGGGATAATCTCAAAAGACACCTACTTGCTGACTTCCTTTTCCACCCTACTAGTCAAGGTGAACCCTAGCCAAAGGTATTTGGAATGGGGTCCCTTCTAAAGCTCTGACTGGAGTAGACTGCCCAAGCAAGTAGTACTCCTCTGCAACCACTGCAGACTTCACAATGGTTAAGTCAGAGGCTGTCTCTCTCTTAGCCATGGTCTCTTTCCCATTAACTAAGATAGGATATAACCTCTTATGGTAGTTTGATACCCTTGTTATCTCAAGATAACGTACTGTTGGCATTTTGTCATTCCCATTTACTGGCTCTCCCACCTTTTGTTCTCTACTTTGCCTCCATGGAAATCTATATGCTACATGGCCCCACTGTTGCATTTAAAACATTTAGCCCTTGGTCCTGGATGTCTACCTGGACTAGTGGCTTCCACTGCTACTGGTGGACTCTCTTGGGGCAGTCTGGGCTGCCCACTATGGGTTCCCTTAGACCCATGAGCAGCAGTGGGTGTCCCTTTCCTGTGCAGTGATGCCCTGTTTGCTAGGTATAGCTCTCCCTTCTTCCACAACACATCTCTGCATTGTCTATCAGCTAACCAGATTCTCATGTCCTCAGGCTAAGTGCTAAGGGTTTGTTCCCTCACCAAAAGGTCTGCCAGCCCTTCAAAAGTGGTGACCTGACAACCACTCACCCATCCATGAAAATAAGTGCTTAGTTCAGCAACATATTCACACACACTTCCATCTGCCTTGCATATATGCTCACAAAACTTTTTCCTATAAGCTTGAGGTGTTAACTTAAAAAATTCTAGTAAACAGTTCTTTACAACATTATAATTTAAACAGTCAATATCAGAGAGTTTGGAAAGAACAGTTACAGCTTTACCATGGAGTAAGGGGGGTCAGGAACCGTACCCAGACCCCTTGGTCAACATTATACCATTTACATACCCTCTCACACATATGAATGAAACTATCAAAACTATCCTCCTCTGTAAATTGTGGAAGAAATGCAGTGACCGTTGTTGGTTTTGGGGTTCGGTTACTCGCTTCCCCATTACCTCCATGACTCTGGCGAAGAGTCAGCATCTCCTTTTCATGTTGCCTCTGCCGCTCGTTCTCCTCAGCTTCCAGGAGTCTCAGTCTCTCTGCTGCTTCTATTTCCAAAAGCTTGGCCTCCAACTCAAGTCTCTAACTCCAGACGGATTTTTAAGTCCTCTGTGGAAAGGTTGAACTGTCCGTTTTCTGAGAGTTGTACATCTCCACAGACAATCTGATTGCCCTCCTGGTTGCTATTCTCTGATGCATCTGTGACTAAAGCTGCAATCATGTCTGCTTTAGTCAGGCTGGCATGCACCAGTCCTTTAGCTAGGCTCATCTCAGCCAACTGGCCACTTGTCAGCTTGTTATACTCCTCTGCTGACATGCTTGCCTGTTCTCCCTGACTAACTAAGCTAACAAAAAAAAAACAATTGTGATATGAATCTGAATGTTCACTGCATGGCTGATTGAGAGTGCAAACACCTTCAGTGACCATTGTACACAGGCTACAGGAATTCAATAACCACATCAGTACAAGCCAATTAATATGTGATGTGGCTATTCCACCAATGCCACCAATTAATATGTGACGCCCCTACACTGGCCCAGTAATCAAGGAGCCTCAATCCTCACCACTAGCACCAGTGAGGGATGTGCACATTGGGAGGATGACAACTACACACACAGTAAAGTACAATTTCCCTTAAGAGCACACAGAGATCACAGTCAGTCTGGGGCTGGCTTCTCCTTCTCTCTCCATATCCCCAATAAGACTCCCCACTGGCACAGCTATAGGGTTAAGATCTCAGCTGAGCAGTCAAGCCAAAACCTCCAGCACCCTCTCTGTCCAACCAGTGCTTTGTGTCCCTGCCCAAGTAGCTGACACACACACTTTAAGATATGACTTGTATACAAACACATGCACACTCCTGGGAAAAACTGGCACAGGTTTACTAGATATGCCCCCTTCTGCCCATACTAAAAGGCAGTTAGCACTGCCACCAACCAGCTCTTTATCAGATACTATAAGGCCCTTCCCAAATGGTGACCAATCTTACTGTGTAATGTTACTATTATCCAAAAGGTAAGTGTGACCAAGGCCAAGGCTATTTAGGAGTGGCCTATACAGTGTCATCAAATACATATGCAAGTATGTTATGAGCTTAAATATCTCTAAACAAACCATCCATAATAAAAAAGGTTTAAATATATTTAATAAAAAATAATAAAAGAACAAGACAATATTCAATAACAGCACAGTAACTACAGAGTTCAGAATCACAGGAAATATTTTAAAACAGCATTGCAGGACAGTCTCAAATAAATACAGAAAAAAATCTAAACTAATCTTACTATATTCCTATCTATCTCTAACAGAGATTACTGTACCCCGGTTACTTACTATTAGCAAGGCAAGTGCTGATAAGAGGATGTTTCCGGGTCCAAAGACAAATACAAAATGCATAGTCTCTGAGAGAGTTTCCAAATCAATATCAAAACATTACTGCTGGGTCAGCTGGATGACATGACTGTTTGTACCTGTCTTCAGTTCCCAGGCTAACGGATATCAACAGAATTTAACATTTCTCTGTGAAAAATGATTATCTCTCAGGTGTGCAGCTACTAGGAAGTCACAATAAAAACACCTTACATTCCAAACCTAGTAATTATTTCTGTTTCAAGACAATAGGAAGACACCTGTAGCTGTAGACATCCTGTCTCCTTCAGTGAAACTGAGAAATAAACACAATTATAAAACAATTACCGTATTTTTCTTAAAGTTTGCAAGTTAACTCTGTTCTTTTCCAGTAGGGTACAATGTAGTTAAATTCTTGAAGCTCAGTACAGAACATACAGTTCAACACACACTTCTGCACCAGTAGTTTAATATACACAACATATAGTTCTCTTACATTTGTAAGACAAGTCTATGGATCATATTAATATTCACAAATGACATATCATGATTTACAAAATTCCAGATAACTGCGCTGGCAGCCTCACAGTGTCATTTTAAGGAGCTCTGCGTAGGACCTTGATATTTGGCTTCCCTCACAGTGAGACTGACGGGGGGATAACTGGGCCAAGAAGGATTACACATCTGGTCAGGGGGAAAAGAAATACTGTGCAAACAGCAGCAGTCATAAAAGCTGTTAAAGGTACCACTTTCAAAGCCAAAAATCTCAAGTGATACTCAAGGTCTGGGACCAAAATGATGGCACAAAATAAATGATAACACAAGGCCTTTTTCACTTAGAATTAGACAACTGCAGCAATATCTACAAACCACCAGAATACTTATCAACAGTATCATAACATACCTGTTATAAATGGTGTTCCCAGAAAAATTACATATAACAATACTCAGAAAAACAATATGGGGCTTGTACCTGTCTAATCCATAATCTACAAGCTGATAGTGAGACAAAATTAATAAAACTATAAAAGCCTAAAACAGTACCAGAAGAGCTGTGAGATGAATTTTTCTGATCTATTAACTATGAAACAGTTCAGGATGGCATAAATGCACTAAATACACACAAACACTAGGATGATTACGCCGTTAGCATTTATTCTAGATTGAAGAATTTAGGCCTTGTCACATGATGCAGGCCTCAAGTTAATAACTACCTTTAAAGTTATAGCACATCATCTCATACCTCGTAACTGACATCCACCCATTTATTAGGATAAAGGGATGAAGGAAGAACATGAGAGGATGGAGTTAATAGCCAAAGCAGCAGGTTGGCTAGAAAGGGAGAAAAGACAGCAACCAGTACAGAAACCATAACGGGGAGAGTAGACCATGATGGCAACAAGCTGCTGGTAAAAGGAGCAATTTGTACACAGAGGGAAAAGGCTAGCATGCAGCAGACCAAACGTAATGGAGCAGCAGGCAATGACATTAAAAAAGTACAGGCTTACCTCTAAACTGTCCAAAATGTACAGAATGTCACTCATTTTGCCTCGTATTTTGGTCCTATCTCTTGTAAAGTTTTTTGATTCCCTGGTACATTATTGAGGGTTACGGACCATCAGTAATACAAAACCTACGAGTTTCGTACTTCTTGTTCAGAAGATGCATTTTGATACAAAGCCGAACGGTTCTCTAACATTTTAAGTGAATTATGGTGATATTTACAACTGTCCCTGATATGGACCTTTGATGCTCTCATTTTTGGCTTTGTCCAGAATTGTTGAACAACGACGCTGACAGGTATGAGTACAGGTGTAAATCTTTTACAAACTAGGTATAAACTGTCTTTTATCCTTTTCTTTTTTGGCCAGTATCGTATCTACAAGTTAAACATTTCTCACAATAAAAAGGAGGAGTATTTGATCAGTGCGCCCTTATCAAACTGAACAATTGTGCCAAATGTAATAAAGTACAGTCAAAGAAAGTAACAAAGCCGACATGCTCTTTTCATTCGGGATCACTAGGTATTTCCTGTATCTGCACGAGTCTGACAGCAGACATTTTTTCTACCGCTCTGTGACTTAGAAGGCTGAGGTGGTCACTAACAACAAATGCAGAGATGTCTTATCTGCAGAGTTTCTAGTCAAACATTCACATTCCTTGCCTTGAGACAAGCAAGTTGCTGTCAATTTTTAATTGTTACCTTTTCACCACGATGCCTGACAAAGGTGGTGAAGGTACTGTTTACGTCCTTGTAAAGAACCGCTTTCCTTTAGTGATAAGTATCTAAAATAATAACAACCAAATCCTATCTCTCACACAACATAGATTCAGGCCAGGTCACAGCACTACAACTGCCCTCATATACTTTATGGAAACAATTAATGGGGCCAGATAAACTGGTAAAATTGCCTCCTCTCTATTCCTAGACCTCTCAAAAGCACTTGACACTGTCACCACCCTTTACTTCTAACCTAAGACTTGTCTTTCCCCATCCTCTCTTAACTGGTTCTTAAGTTACTTGGACGACAGGCAACAGGCCATTAAATGGCAACATTCCTTCTCTCCATACCTTAACACCTCTACTGGAGGGTTCCCCAAGGCTCCATACTAGGGCCCCTCCTATTCAGCATTTTCAGTAATATTTTTTATTTCTCACTATGCCAAGCATCACTCTTTCAATACGCAGATGACTCGATGCCAATTCCATTTCTGATCTATAACAAATAACTCAATTGGCTTTTACCTCCATTGAGACCTGGATGTATAAGCAAAACCAAGTTCATGTATTCACTCTTAGGAAGACAACCCGCTTAAATAAAGCCCTATTTACCTTTCTCTCTCAAAGTAATACTGCAATCGAGGTTGTTTTCTACACAAAAATATTAGGGGTAATAATTGACAAACATATGATACTTGACCTACACATTCACCATGGTATCAGTAAAACTCACCAAAAGCTAATAATTCTCTATAGGCATAAACACTTCCTCAGCACCTCCACAAAACAAGTCTTGGCTTCCACTTACCTATTACCCTCTCTCTTGTCTGGTGCTCCACTACTTATTAATCTGCAATCCTCCCTAAAAGTTAAATCTGAGACTTGCTATCACGAAATCACCAAATTGCTACTAACGCTAAACACTATTCCCATCACTGTACTACTCTTCACTCTCTGAACTGGCTTGAACTACCTCAATACCTCTCCTACCTTAAACTAACAACTGCACACCAAATAATCTTTAAACCATTAGACCGCTCTGCTGTTAGCCAGACTTTCAGTTTCTCCCATCCAAGTAGACCACTCAGATCTGAGAATCAGCACCTGTTAGTAGTAAACAACCAAACCTGCCAGCTGGTCAGCTTCTATTTTCTTGTTCAGTTGCCAAAACTTGGAATGCCCTACCACTAACTATCAGGACTATTCAAAATCTGGCCACTTTCCAAACCTGTATAAGAGACTTCTTATCTTCCATTTGGAATTGCACCTGTACCTTCTCTCCTTCTCCTCTCATAACCTAACGGCCTTTACTGATTGCTCACATTCTTTAAGCATTTACTCTATATTAATAACAGTTGAAAACCTTACTGTTCCTGCAGTCAGAAACAGCTATATATTTGTTTAACTTTGATGTTTTGCTTTTATCAATTGATTATATCTATAATGTTTCCAGTTGTTCCATACATTACTTTACAGTATATTCTACTGAGTTGTACTCACTGCATTATATTCTTACCATGTATATGCTATGTGTACCTGATATTCATGGAGTTTTTCTCCCCAGGCCTCCAATAAAAATGGGCTCTTTACAGCCCAGTGGACTATCCTGGTAAACAAATGCAAATAAATAAAATAAAATAAAGTAAGAAAGGCATAAATAACAACAACAAATAATAATAATTAATATAATGATAATAATAATGACACCATGTTGATGGAGGCATGCAGGTGGAAGGAGGGCAGTGGAATCAGAAAATATTTTTGCTTTAAGAAATATATCCTGTAATTTACCAATAAACATAACTCTATTCTCAGAATTATTGTATTTGAAGACTTCATCAAAACTGCCTTTGGATACAAATGGCCGTCAGTTAGAAAATTAAGTAAAGGGAAAGCAAGCAAAGGTTAGATTATTAGTTACAACTAATAAAAGCTGATTTGATAAAGCAGTAGTCATACAAAGTTAATTACTACAATGGCTGGAAAAAGGCATGGTGTGTACATACTTCATGCTACCATCTTATAGGTTCATAGGTGTGTACTAGGCTAATGGCCCTAAAGCCTTTATGAGCCTAGCCCATAGGATTACCCTGGCATCGTGCTACCCAACCTTAGTTCCTAGTGCCTTTGTCGAGTAGAGCCACCGGAGTGATCCCCGGGGTGAATTTTCAATTTCACATCCACTCATCAAGATCTCTCTTGAAGAGGGCCAGTGAGGTGCTCTGTTTAACTGTATGGGAAGTTTATTCCATAGCATGGGCAGTCTCTGAATTATGAACCTGTACCTCCAGCATGTTCTGTTGATTGTGGTAATGAGGTTGAGGTCTCTGGAGCATGTGGTGTGGAGGGATTGGGATTTCTTTAGATGTAGCATTTCTAACAGAGCTGGGTCAGACATGGCTTTATAAGTCAAGCAGAGATCGCCTCTAAGTAGGCGATATGAGACAGAGAATAGTTGGAACTTTTTGAGTCTGTCCATATAGGACAAGTGTTTAAGGCTAAGATCCTCTTTATGAGGTACTTTTGCAGCCTCTCGAGTTGTTGCAGGTATCTAGTGAGGTACATGCCAAATGGGACATTGTACTTGATGATTGGCCTAATGAGGGAAGAGTACAGGTAGACAATGACCTCCTTCTTCCTGGATGCAAAACCCTTAGTAATAAGATGTGCCACATAGAAGAACTTTCTGACCACAGTGACAATGTGGTGGTCAAAAGAGAGGTTGCTGTCAAACTGTATTCCCAGACGTCTTATAACGCCTTCTGTGTTCAGTGGACTACTATCGATGTGGTAATTCATGGGAACCAGGTTTTTCCCAAAGGGGATGACAAAACATTTTTTGGCATTGAGCTTAAGGCCATGGTTCTGACATCAGTTGTTGGTCTCAATGAGGCCTTTCTGTAGGATGTCAACATCACTTGGGGAGTTAATAATAGCTCCCAACTTGCAATCGTCTGTGAAGTTTGTCAGCCAGAGTCCCTTTGTGTTGGCCTGGAATTCAGAGATGTAGATACCAAACAGGAGAGGACCCAGGACTGAACCCTGTGGGACTTCACTCATGGCAGGTCGGCAGTCTGACTTGGAGTCAGCTACTTTCACACTGTGGGTTCTATCTGTGAGCCAATTTGCAACCCACCTAGTGATACAGGGGTTGATGCCTAGCTTAGTGAAGTTTTTCTGTGATTCCTGAGTGGGGAATGGTATCAAACGCCTTGGCTAGATCAAGGTAGGCTGTATGAACCATCTTGCCTTCATCCACAGCTCTGGTGACTGACTCAAAGAAGTTGACCAGGTTGAGCAGGCATGATCTGCCCTTCCCAAAACCAAACTGTGTGGGATCCAGAGTTTGGAGATTTCCTATATCCTTGTTTATTAGGTCCATAGCTTTGCATATCAGACTCGTCAGGCTAACGGGGAGATAGTTCCCAGGGTCTGTAGTTGCTCCTCCTTTCTGGAGAGGGATGTCTGTAGCAGTGCGCCATTCGGTAAGGACAAAGCCTGAGGTGAGGCTGTGATTAAACAGGGCACACAGGTGAGGTGCCAGTTCACTCTGTGGTTCATGTAGAACACAGCTAGGGATATTGTCAGGTCCCATAGAAGCTGTATTCTTGGCCTTGGACAGTGCTGTTTTAACCTGTGCAGCAGTAATACTGGGTGCCTGGTAATCTAATGGTATTGTGATTTGTCCTTTGGTGGGGGAGAGAGGAGTAAAGGTGGCACTGAATCTGTCGGCCAGTATATTGGCAATATCTGTTGGCCTGGTATATGAGGTACCATTGTGCAGTAGCAGAGAGCAAATCTGGGTCTTGCTGTGGAGATTCTTTACATAACTACAGAAGGCCTTGTGTTTGTCTTTACTATCTGCTGCAAATCTGTTTTCATAGCTAGCTTTAGAGGATTTGATGTGGGATCTCAGCTTTTTGTTGAGGCTGATAAGGGAGTTTTTTCAGTCTTGTGACTTTACCTTATTCCGCATCAATTTCCTCCTTCTGTTGTAGAGTTTGTTTATGGCAGGGGACCACCAGATTGGCTTCCTTTTTTTGGAGGAGAGCGCCTTGGTTCTATTGGGTATGTTGAGATCCACACATTTATGTACGTGTTTGTACAGTGCATTGGTGTATGATTCAGTGGGCCTGCAACTATTCTCCATTTGCATGGGTGTCGTGAAGTTAGCCACCTCTGTTTTTAGGAACCCAAAGTTAACTTTGGAGAAGTTTTTCATATTGGTTACCTTTACGGAGGGGTGGGGGTGGGAGAGATGTGGATTTCCAAGGTGATTAGTTTGTGGTTGGATCTAACCAGGGAGGAGATGACTATTGGTGTAGAGCAATGGTCGCCCATGTTAGTAATGACCAGGTCAAATATGTTGCTACCTCTAGTGCGGGTAAGAACGAGCTGGTCCAGGGCATTGGAATTAATGAATTCCAGGAAACGTTGGGCAATTATATAGGTACATGAGTAGTTTTCCCGTTTAATGGAGGGGTAGTTGAAGTTGACCAATGTGAGAGTGTTAGGTTGGACCCTAATATTCTCCAGGGTGCTTAGGAATGTGGAGTGTGAGTCTTGGGACATGACTGGGTACCTATAGCAGGCAATGACCTGAATCACTGTCTTACCCAATGTTAGCTGCACTTGAAGTATCTCTGATGCATTATGCTGGGCTACCAGTCTGGAGGTGTATGCATCCTTTATGAATATGAAGACACCACCGCCTTTGGAGCTTCGGTCCAAGTTCTGGGGTCAAAAGGTGTGGAATGAGCTATAGCTTGGTAGTGCAGCGGTGCTTTCTGCTGCCTTGAACCAGGTTTCTGTTACAGCACAAATGTCGATGTTCTCCATTTTAAGGAGTGCTTTGAGCGAGTATATTTTGAGATTTAGACTTCTAGTGTTGAGCAGCACGACCCTCAGATTGCATTTGCTTGTAGCTGTTACAGTGGTAATTTCATCTTTGGAACACCACCTAAAAAAGGCACTGTAGGGGTGGCAAGAACCTTGGCCAGTATCCGGAAGCCCAGGGGTGACAGATGCAGGCCATCTTTGGCAACGCATCGAGGTCTGTCAATCATGTCATCCTAGGCAGATACTGGATCCCCTTAGAATGACACCAGAAACTTAGCCAATTGTTGAAATCAATCATTTTCTGCTTGTACTGTGGTATCATTCTGGGTGATGGTAGGAGGCTGCTCAGGGCTAGGGTCATACCCACCTGGACTACATAATCTGAGAGCTCCTCCATGTCTCTTTTCATGTAGTCCAGGGAGGTACGTCTCAGGTCATTCACACCCACATGTACAATGACGGAGTCATATTTGTAATTGTTGTTGAGGGACCTTGAGTGCGTGTGTTATGTGGTGGATCCTGGCATCTGACTGTTACTTTCTCCTTATTCAACCTAGTGAGTGGGACATCAGTGTGCCTCATTATCGAGTCACTTATGACTAGTGTGTTGGGCATGCTGTTTTGTCTTAGGGGCTTTGATTGAGTGGCACACTGTTTAGGAGAGATATGTCTCATGATTAGTGAGGTGTTGTGGTGGTACAGTGCATTTCTGCCCTGGAGGTCTCTGCTGTTTGGGTAGATTTTTACTGAGAGCCTCCATGAAGGTGGGTGTGTAGTTTGCGTTTTTATGTGAAGGCAGTGCTGGTATGTTTTCTGGAGGGCTATGTGTTCCATGTGGTGTGGTGCCAGTGTTGACCTTCTCCTCTTGGCCAGCTATTCTGGTCTTGGCTGGAGAGTGCGTGGCTTCCAATTTGGATATATAAGTGCATGTCTCGCAAGTCTTAGTGTTGGGAGTTAAGAGGACAGGGTTGTCAATGTACATGAGGCAGTTGCTACATTGCCTCAGGATGCCTAGGTGCACCAGGTTAATAGGAGAAAGCACAGGGAACTGACCTTTAGACATGCCTGGAGGGGTTGGCATTAATAATAAGTACTGGAGCTGTTTCCATGTAGAACGTTTAGTGCTGGTAGCACTTTTGTGTGTTACAATGATTGCTATAAGTTGTCTGGTAAAGTGCTAGACTAATAAGCTCTAAGGGAAAAATTGAAGCGCAGACTATTTGGCACCGCTCAGAAGCTTACATACAGTCCTGGATACAGCAAATCTGTATCTGGACTAGACTAGCTACATGAAAGGCGGGAAACACATGCAAATGTGGGCCTTTAAACCAGAAAGTTGAAAGAGATGTAAAAACCTGCCCAAACAGCAAATAAACTGCAATTTATGAGCCAGAAACCATTCCTTTTGTGGTAGACAGGCTACCTAGTGCTTACCACTCCCACTGATAAGCTAGAAGGGTTCCCTCCGACACAGAAAGGCTTAGGGGCTCGGAAGCTTACAAACAGTCCTGGATACAGCAAATCTATATCTGGACTAGACTAGTTACAGGAAAGGCAGGAAACAAATGCGGGCTTTTAAACCAGAAAGTTGAAAGAGATGGAAAAAAAACTGCCCAAACAGCCAATAAACTACAATTTCTGGGACACAAACCACTCCTCTTGTGGTAGAAAAGGCTACCTAGTGCTTACCACTCCCACTGATAAGCTAGAAGGCTTCCCTCCAACATAGAAAGGTTTGGGGAGCTCAGAAGCTTACAAACAGTCCTGGATACAGCAAATCTGTATCTGGACTAGACTAGTTACAGGAAAGGCAGGAAACACACGCAAACTCTGGCTTTTAAAACCGAAAGTTGAAAGAGATGGAAAAACTGCCCAAACGGCCAATAAACTACAATTTCTGGGTCAGAAACCACTCCTCTTGTAGTAGGTAGGCTACCTAGTGCTTACCACTTCTACTGATAAGCTAGAAGGCTTCCCTCCAACACAGAAAGGCTTGGGGGCTCAGAAGCTTGCAAACAGTCCTGGATACAGCAAACCTATATCTGGACTAAACTAGTTACAGGAAAGGCGGGAAACAAGCACAAATGTAGGCTTTTAAACCAGAAAGTTGAAAGAGATAGAAAAAAACTGCCCAAACGGCCAATAAACTACAATTTCTGGGCCAGAAACCACTCCTCTTCTGGTAGATAGGTTACCTAGTGCTTACCACTCCCACTGATACACTAGAAGGCTTCCCTGTATGAAGTCAAACTATTGACACAGAAGAAACAATCAACCAATACATTCCAAGACAGGTTGTCTGTATGTACAAAGCCGATCAACCCACTACAAAGGAGAGCAAACAGATGTTAAAAGAACTTTTAATGATTGTTTTCACTTTGATAGCCTTCTTCTGAATCTTTTCCATTAACAAAAAATGTTAAATTAAACACAATCAGTGTTAATTGTTCAACCAATGACACAGGACTATTAATTAATAAATACAACAAATTTGTTGTGAGAAAAAAAAATGCGAGTTCCATGATGTGCTTTTCTTAAAAAAACTTCTGTTTACCATATTACCAATACAGATTTTTTCTAAAACACAAAGATAAAATATAAAATATAAAATGTATTTATTTACATTTATTTAAATGACACTTTCTATTTTAACACCACCTTGTAATTTACACTATTATTTAAACCTGCCAATGTGTATGCATTCAGCAACATTGCCACTTAAGTTCCCCGTCTTCTGGTTCTCCCTCTTTGTCACCATTGAAATCACTAGATACATAATCTATAACATACATAATCTATAACATTAAATAAAAATGTTTTAAAATGATTACTTTCTAGAGAATGTTTTGCTATGGCATTGTCCATATTTTTAGTCTTAACTGCATAATGGTGTTCATACATGTGTTTTTTTCCTGAATGTAGTAAACTCTTTAGTGACAATAACTCACTGTTAGAAGAACCAGTAGTATAACAAGAAATTCAAGGAAAATCAAACTAAACATTAAAGGCCCTTAAAAGGAAGTCATGCATAGCTTGTTTGGCTATGCCGCTGAGGTTAGGCCAAACACCTGATCTTCCAGTGAGCTCAGAAAGGAAAATGAACCCAAATGAATAATAAATAGAGACACACCAAAATGACTAGTCAGATGCAACAATGTCAGACACAGAAGCAAACACAGATAGTTGAGCTTTCAGGTACATACATCTCCAAACAATGACTCAAAAGCATCACAGATGTAAAATACTATTAACAAGTAAGGATTCTTTTAGTACAAAAACAACCAAACAGCTAAATTGTAAAGTATCGGTTATTGAAACCAGGTAAAATGTTAATCTAGACCAACACATTAGATTCCAGGCATTACCAAGATTTTTCTTTAAAGTGCATTGCTGCAACCAAAATACAAGTATTTTACTAGTGTTTCAATCAAAACTGGTTTCTGAAGGAAAAAAAGGTGACTACTCAATTTCCTATACAAGTAGCACTGTTGACCTGCAAAGTTTCACAGTAAAAAAATAGAAGCTTTACGAAAAACAGAAGAGGAAATACTGTAGAACTTGATTGACAAACAGCACTTTTCAGTCAATAAACAACTAAATTATTATTTTTAATATTAATGTATTAAAACATACAGAAAATGTATTTCGATGAGCCACGCATAAGTCACAAGCTGATACAGCAAAGGATGTTGGAAAAGGTGGGGTGTCAACCATGGACATCAATAAGAATTGCTGCTTTACAGCATGTGGTCACCCAACTTGATTCTTGTCAAGGGTGCCTGGTGGCCTAATTTCTTTCCACATTCTAAAGACATTATACAGGCAAACTAGTGGTGCTCTAATTTAACTATATATACGAGTGTGTGTGCGGTGCCATAGTGTGTGTTTCTGTATGTGTGTGTGTGTGTGTGTGTGTGTGTGTGTGTGTGTGTGTGTGTGTGTGTGTGTGTGAGAAGTGAGAGTGTGTGTGTGTGTGAGTGAGTGTGTGTGTGTGTGTGTGTGTGTGTGTGTGTGTGTGTGTGTGTGTGTGTGTGTGTGTGTGTGTGTGTGTGTGTGTGTGTGTGTGTGTGTGTGTGTGTGAGAGTGAGTGTGTGTGTCTTGCACTAAGGGTTGTCCCTCCATTCACTCATTCGGGAACAGTTTCTGTCATTTTGTGTGTGTGTGTGTGTGTGTGTGTGTGTGTGTGTGTGTGTGTGTGTGTGTGTGTGTGTGTATATATACGCACCTTGCACTAAGGGTTGTCCCTCCATTCACTCATTCAGGAACAGTTTCTGTCATTGTGTGTGTGTGTGTGTGTGTGTGTGTGTGTGTGTGTGTGTGTGTATATATATATATATATATATATATATATATATATACACACACACACCTTGCACTAAGGGTTGTCACTCATTCCGGAACAGTTTCTGTCAGTGTGTGTGTGTGTGTGTGTGTGTGTGTGTGTGTGTGTGTGTGTGTGTGTGTGTGTGTGTGTGTGTGTGTGTGTATACACACCTTGCTCTAAGGGTTGTCCCTCCATTCACTCATTCAGGAACAGTTTCTGTCATTGTGTGTGTGTGAGACAGTGAGTGTGTGTGTGTGTGTATATACACACCTTGCACTAAGGGTTGTCCCTACATTCACTCATTCAGGAACAGTTTCTGTCATTTTGTGTGTGTGTGTGTGTGTGTGACAGTGAGTGTGTGTGTGTGTATATATACACACCTTGCACTAAGGGTTGTCCCTCCATTCACTCATTCAGGAACAGTTTCTGTCATTGTGTGTGTGTGAGACAGTGAGTGTGTGTGTATATACACACCTTGCACTAAGGGTTGTCCCTCCATTCACTCATTCAGGAACAGTTTCTGTCATTGTGTGTGTGTGTGTGTGTGTGTGTGTGTGTGTGTGTGTGTGTGTGTGTGTGTGTGTGTGTGTGTATACACACCTTGCACTAAGGAAACTTAAATCAAGAATTTATGAACATTATTATGATATAAAAAAGCAGAAAATGACTAATGCACTTTATCGTCATACTTTAGTTTGTTCACAAGCTTCTTTCAGTTTTTTTGTTTTAGAAGTGGTCCCTAAGGAATTAAGGGGTGGCATGTGGGAAACTAAATTAGAATATAGGGAGTTATTTTGGCAGATAACACTGGATGCTACAAAAAGACCGGGTTTAAATGATATGATTTCTATATCTTCTGTTTTAAAAATGAGAAGTGCTAAATTGTAAACTGCCACTTGATGGCAGTATTACGCACATTTTCATATGACCTAAGGAATGTCTTAATTTAGTCTGTGGACTATTTATTAAACATTGGTTTTGAGTCTTGGTCTGGACCCTTATTTGGATCTCCACTGTGAACTTGGTTTTTGGTGTTGGTACTTTATCGTTCGCATCCATCTCCCTGTTTTTGGTTTTTGTCAGTTATTGGGATGGCGGAGTTCTCATGGACTGAGACCGAGACGGATGTGCGAGGCAGGGACAAAGGAGAGCTTGGGAAGGTGATTGGCCAGTTATCCCAACTGGTGGAACTACCCACCCCCGCATGCCAGTCAATTGTTACACTAGCTTCCGGTTTTCACATTTCATCCGGATCTAATCGCTCACAACGTCCATTCACTAAGGATGTTTCTGCTAAGAACAACCATTCTATTGATGGTAATAACATTCATTTGGATTCTCACGACTTGAGCCTGTTGCGTTCCGATCATGTGGGCCATAGGGACGAGGATAATTTGCGTATTTCAGGCAATTATACGGATGGTAACAGACTTCAACAAGGTGACTTTTCTAATCAAGGACAGTTATTAGATTACAAAGTTTTTATTGACAAAAATTATACTTTAGACATTAACAAATCCTGTTCTGACCACCAGGATTCTGGTACACGGACTTATAGAGAAAGTGTGGACGTTTTGTATTACTATATGGACAAATACAAGCATCTTGGTTGTGATAATACTTTTTTAAAAGAATGTTTGAACAGGAACATAGTTCCGAAGGGTTTGCGAGTTTGCCAATTTCCAAATCGTGTAGAAGATGTGTCTGAATTCCATAGTGAATTGATAAAAATTTTTGATAAATGTGGTTTGGATGTAGTTACGGCCATTATTTCTGAGAATGAGAGAATGAGAAATATTTTGTTGACCAAAATGGAAACTGTTAACACCAGTATAACTCAAGATTTATTGCTCAATGTGGAATCTGAAAGAGTTTTATATTTTAATATTTTTAAACAAATTGATATTGATTGTAGAAATAATATGAAAAGGAAACTGGGCAAATTAGAAAGGGGCATCAGGGAATATAAGGAGGGTAAGGCCTACCCTAAACCCAAGCCTTTTAATTTACATACTAATGAACGCTATGTTATTAGGAATAGCAGGTCCATGGATAATCAACAGAACCAAGATGAGGTTTTTCATGATGTTTCCCAGGAATTTATTAGAGATGACCCTTTAGAATCCCCCCCCCCTTCCACAGAGGTCCGACAGAATACGGCAAAAGAAACCAGTGCATTACAATTATTACAACCACAGAGGGAATCTCAGATTTTAATTTCACAAATTTCTTCTTCTGAAATAGTTCAGGGTGGTTACACTTTTGAATACAATAATTATAAGATTTTTAATTACAGTTCTGAAATTATTGGTTTAGGTCATTTTCAACTTTTTTCTAAAGGCTTTAAATTCATACCTGTTAGGAAAGTAAGCATTCCTAAGGCCATAGTAGACATGAAATTATTTCTTAGGAAGAAAAACTTGGCCTATATGTTATCAGGTTCCAGTTCTATTTCCAGTCCATCTCCCTTTAAGAGAAAAAGTACTTTTAATCCCCCCTTACATCCGCAACTTAAAAATTTGGAAATCATTTTAGAAAGGGAAATTAGAAATACCATCAATACCCATAGGGTAACCTCTAATCTTTCTACGGATGAAAAATTTTTGCTCAAAGAGTTAACTAATAATAGAGTGGTTAGGATTATGCAACCTGATAAAGGGGTGGTATGGTTTTAATGGACTATATACTCTATGAATCTAAAATGAAGGAATTGTTATCTGATAGTCTTAGATATTCTAAAGCTTCCATTAATGAAGTTAATATAGCTAATTCTAAGATCAACATTCTTCTTAATGATTTGTTGTTGAAGGGTTCTGTTGATTTGGATACTTTTAATTTTTTGTTGAACAAAAATCCTAGAACCCCTTCGGTCTTTGGTATACCCAAGGTTCACAAAGACCCACTGGATCCACCTTTAAGACTGACTGTTTCTTCTGAAGGGTCCATGACCACCCCCCTTGCTAAGTATGTGGATGTTAAGTTAAAAACTCTTTCCAATGAAGGAATTACTGTTCTTAAGGATTCCTGGGATTTTTTAAGGCAGGTGAAGCCAAAAATGTTTAATTCCAACATACTTTTTGTAACTTTAGACATTGTAGGCTTACTTGGCTCTACACCGCATGATACAAGTCTCTTGTGGCTTGAAGAATGTATGAGAGACTATGGTAAATTCACTCCAAATGATTTTAGGACCTGTTTACTGCTTATGGAGACTATTCTTAAGAACAATTATATGTTTTTTGAGGGAGAATTTTTTAAAAAGGAAAGAGGAGTGGCAATGGGGGTAAAGTGTGCCCCCACTTATGCAAATATTGTTTTGACCTGGTGGGAAAAGCAATTTGTTACCCATTGTGAGTTTTCTAGTAGTTGGATTTTATACAAACGTTTTCTTGATGATATATGTATATTTTGGAATGATTCCCAAGAAAGATTTTTTGAATTTTTAACATATCTTAAAGGAACTACTGAATTTTTGGACTTTACCTATAGTTTTAACAGTCAGGAATTGATATATTTGGACATTTCTTTGACTAAATTGGACCATTCTTTTTCTTCTAAGGTTTATAGGAAAAAGACTTTTTCCAACTCATACCTTCATTTTAGTAGTGGTCATCCATATTTTCAAAAAAATAACTTATTTAAAGGACAACTAGTAAGAATTAGTCGTATGACCTCACAGGACAATGATTTTGTAGAAGAATGTCAATTTGTCACCAATATGTTCAGAAATAGATGTTATCCAGATAATTTGATTAGTGAGGTCACTAATGTGGTATTAGAAGGTAGAAATGGTCGGTTTGCTCCCATTTTAGGTTGTGATGAGGAACCTGGACCTAATATTTATTCTAAAAATTCTATCACATTAGGTGAAGAAGCTTACATTATGGATTATACTGGTGATTCAGGATACATTAAACAAACAGTTACGAGGGAATGGGACCGTTTTAAACACATTTCAGAATTAAATGAAATAACCCGCCCACCATTAAGATTCATATATAGAAGGGACACCAATTTTAAGAGACTTTTTTGAGTTTGGGGGTGGTTTTGGATTTGGATGTTCTTCTAGAAGGGTGGGGACTTTTAAATTTGGCTGTTGCTCCCAGTGTTCATTTGTTGCTCATTGCACAAGTATTCATTTACCTAGTAGGAACAGGTACATTAAGTGTAATACCTTTTCAAATTGTAATACTAGTGGGGTGGTTTACTTAGGTATTTGTTCCATTTGTGGGTCGTTTTATGTAGGAAAAACTGAGAGGAAACTTAAATCAAGAATTTATGGACATTATTATGATATAAAAAAGCAGAAAATGACTAATGCACTTTATCGTCATACTTTAGTTTGTTCACAAGCTTCTTTCAGTTTTTTTGTTTTAGAAGTGGTCCCTAAGGAATTAAGGGGTGGCATGTGGGAAACTAAATTAGAATATAGGGAGTTATTTTGGCAGATAACATTGGATGCTACAAAAAGACCGGGTTTAAATGATATGATTTCTATATCTTCTGTTTTAAAAATGAGAAGTGCTAAATTGTAAACTGCCACTTGATGGCAGTATTACGCACATTTTCATATGACCTAAGGAATGTCTTAATTTATTCTGTGGACTATTTATTAAACATTGGTCTTGAGTCTTGGTCTGGACCCTTATTTGGATCTCCACTGCGAATTTGGTTTTTAGTGTTGACCTTGCACTAAGGGTTGTCCCTCCATTCACTCATTCAGGAACAGTTTCTGTCATTGTGTGTGTGTGTGTGTGTGTGTGTGTGTGTGTGTGTGTGTGTGTGTGTGTGTGTGTATATATACACACCTTGCACTAAAGGTTGTCCCTCCATTCACTCATTCAGGAACAGTTTCTGTCATTGTTTGTGTGTGTGTGTGTGTATATATATACACACCTTGCACTAAGGGTTGTCCCTCCATTCACTCATTCAGGAACAGTTTCTGTCATTGTGTGT
>NC_056732.1:40295996-40505996 GCF_019279795.1 Protopterus annectens
TGGGAGTGGTAAGCACTAGGTAGCCTATCTACCACAAGATTCAGGTACAGATTCCTAGTTTTAGCACTTGAATTTGCTTATTCGTTCTCAGCACTTGTTCAGAACTTGTTATCACTAAATAAGCTACAAATTACTACATCACTCAACCTTCCTCTTTACCTAGAGGAAAACAGTTTTTGTACTTACTTTCCTCACTTGCTTAGAGAAAAACGGCTCTTATACTCACTTTCCTCACTTGTCTAGAGGAAAGTAGTTTTTTATTCAGGCATATCCAAGGGTCAGCTCCCAGTGGTCTCTCCTGTCTGTCTGATAAATCTGGGCATCTTGGGGCAATGTAGCAATTGCCTCATGTACACAGACAACCCTCTCCCTCTACCACCCAAAACCACAACCTGTGAGAGATGCACTTATCTAGCCAAAATGGAGGTAAAGCTCTCTCCAACCAAAACTGGACTTGACAGTCAAGAGGAGAAGGTAAACTCTTACACCACACCACACTCGTCACATAGTCCCACTAAACCTACACCACCAAAATCCACACATAGAAACACAAAAACATTCAGGAAGGCTCTCAATAATAATCTACTCAAGCAACAGAGACCTCCAAAGCAGAAACGGAAACAACCTCCACCCCCCCAAACCCAACTAAAATGACACATAGCCCACAGACTCAGTGTGCCAATAAACCACAGCCAATAAGGCAAAACAACATACCCAACACACTAGTCATAGGTGGCTCTATAGTCAGGCACACTGATGTCCCACTCACCAGGCTAAACAAGGAGAAGGTTACTGTCAGCTGCTTGTCGGGTGCTATGATCCACCACATAACCCATGCACTCAGGTCACTCCACAAAAAGTACAACTATAACTCTGTCATTGTCCATGTTGGTGTGAACGACCTGAGATGTACCTCCCTGGACTACATGAAAAGAGACATGGAAGAGCTCTCCGATCTTGTAGCCCAGGCAGGTATACCCTAGCCCTGAGTAGCATCCTGACATCACCCAGAATGATACCACAGTACAAGGATAAAATGATTGACTTCAACAATTGACTAAGCTTCTGGTGTCATTTTAAGGGGATCTAGTATCTGCCTGCCTGGGACGACATGGTTGACAGACCACAATGCTTTGCCAGAGATGGCCTGCACCTGTCGCCCCTGGGATTCCGGACACTGGTTAAGGGTCTTGCAGCTCCTATGATGCCTTTTTTTAGGCAAGGTTCAAGTGACAAATTCACCACCCTAACAGGAACAGGCAAGCAAAAACTGAGGGTAATGCTATTCAATGCTAGAAGTCTAAATCTCAAAATGTTCTCACTCGAGGCACTCCTTAAAATGGAGAACATTGATATCTGTGCAGTGACTGAGACCTGATTCAAGGATCTAGAGAGCACCCCTGCAATACCAGACTATAACACATACCACACTTTTCGGCCATTTAACCTGGACCAGAACACCAAAGGCAGAGATGTGTCCATATTCATTAAGTATATCCACATCTCCAGGCTAGTTGCGCAGAATAATGCATCCAAGGTTATCCAAGTGCAACTAACTCTGGGCAAAACTGCAATCCAAATTGTAGCTTGCTACAGATCTCCCACCATACCCCAGGATTCCCACTCCTCTTTTCTCGATATACTGGAAAATATTAGGGTTCAACCAAACACCCTAATAATGGGCGATTTCAACTACCCCAACATTAACTGGGAAAACTACTCATGTACCAACTCCTTCGCTCAACGCTTTCTGGAATTCATAAATTCCAATGCCCTGGATCACCTTATCCACACCCCCACCAGGGGCAACAATATCCTAGACCTAGTCATTACCAACATGAGTGACCGGTGTTCCACACCTGAAGTCAACTCTTCGTTGGTCAGATCCGACCATAAGCTAATCACCCTAGATATACGCATCCCGCCCCCACCCACCATTAAGGAAACCACAGTAAAAAATTTCTCCAAAGTCAACTTCATGCTTCTTAAGACAGAAGTGGCGAACTTCATGACACCCACACAGATGGACAATACAGTTATGACTGCTGAATCCTACACAAATGCACTCTATAAGCACTTACACGAGTGCATGGATTGTGCTATCCCAAACAGAACCAAGACACTATCCTCCAAAAAAAGGAAGTTAATCTGGTGGTCCCCTGCCATAAACAAACTACAACAGAAGGAAGAAACTGTTGCAAAAGAGAGTGAAATCCCATGAGTGAAGGACCTCCCTGGTCAGCCTCAGTAAGAAGCTGAGATCCTTTATAAGATCCTCCAAATCTAGCTACGAAAACAAATTCACCACTGATTCTAAGGGCAACCACAAAGCATTCTATAGCTATGTCAAGAATCTCAATGGCAACACCCAGATCTGCTCTGAGTTACAGCACAATGGCACGAAAATTACAGAAGCAACTGATATTGCCAACATCCTGGCAGATAGGTTCAGTGCTAACTTTATACCCATCGCACCCCCTAAAGGGCCCATATCTATACAGGAAGAATGCAGAGTCTCAGTAATCACATCTATGCAGGAAAAAGCTGCACTCTCTAAAGTCAAAAACACAGCATACATGGGACAACATCCCAGGCTGCATTTTACATGAACTTCAAAACGTACTGGCTCCCTACCTAAGCACCATGTTCAATCATAGTCTCACATCAGGCTTTGTGCCCACTGAATTGCGCACAGCAACAGGTATCCCACTACACAAAGGAAGAACCACCACTGATCCTGGGAACTATCACCCTATTAGCCTGACGAGCCTGGTCTGCAAGGCCATGGAACATATCATCATGAAACTCATAAAGAAAGACATTGGTAACCTCCAAACTCTGGACCCCACCCAGTTCAGGGTTGTGAAAGGCAGATCATGCCTTCTGAACCTGATCGACTTCTTTGAGGCAGTCACCAAAGCTGTAGACGAGGGTAAGGTGGTTCACACAGCCTATGTTGACCTCGCCAAGGCTTTCGACACCATCCCCCCATTCTGGAATTATAGCTAAACTCACTAAACTTGGTATAAATCCCTGCATCACAAGATGAGTTGCCAACTGGCTCACTGACAGAACCCACACTGTAAAAGTTGCAGACTCCAAATCTGACTTCAAACCAGTGACAAGTGGAGTACCACAGGGTTCAGTCTTGGGACCTCTCCTGTTTGGTATCTACTTCTCTGAAGTACAGGCTAACACAGAAGGTGTCTGGTTAATGAAGTTTGCAGATGACTGCAAACTAGGAGCCATAGTCAAGTCCCCAAATGATGTGAACATCCTACAGAAGGGCCTCACTGAGACAGATGCCTGGCGTCAGAGGCTTGGCCTCAAGCTCAGTGCCAAAAAGTGCATTGTCATTCTCTTTGGTAAAAACTCTGTACCCATAAAGTACCACATAAACGGAAGTCTACTTAATGCCAAATGTGCGATAAAAGACCTTGGGACCCAGGTGGACAGCAGTCTCTCCTTTGATAATCACATTGCTACAGTAGTCCGGAAATCCTTCTATGTGGCACACCTCATCACAAAAGGGTTCTCATCCAGGAAAAAAGAGGTCATTGTTCCCCTCTACTCAGCACTCATTAGACCCATTATAGAGTACAACGCCCCTTTTGGAATGTACCTCACAAGACATCTGCAGCAACTGGAAAGGCCACAGTAGTACCTCACAAAGAGGATTACTGGCCTCAAACAGATGCCCTACACTGACCATCTCAAAGAACTCCATCTTTACTCTGTAGCATACGGCCTGCTCAGAGGAGATCTCTGCCTAACATATAAAGCTATGTTAAACCCAGAGCTGTTGGACATGCTACACCTAAATAAATCGCAATCTCTCCAAGCTACATGCTCTAGGGACCTAAACCTTGTCACCACAATAAATAGGACATGCTGGAGGGATAGATTCCTGTCCCAGAGACTTCCTAAACTCTGAAACAAGCTACCCATCTATGTCAAGCAAAGTTCCTCATTAGCACTCTTCAAGAAAAATCTTGATGAGTGGATGGGAAATAGGAAATACACCCCAGGGATCACTTCTGTGGCTCTACTCGACAAGGGTTCAAGAAATTAAATTTTTTTGGTGGCTTAAGCCAGGGAACCTTGGTGGCTAAGCTTACTTAGGCCCTTGGGCCGATAAACTAGTACCTACCTATGAACTTATGTTAGCAATGTATTTTTGTCTTGATGTGATATGTTTTTCAGAAAATAAGAATTATTGTGACTACATCATCTCTTTACTGGCCACCATCTTAATCACCTTTGTTTCATGAAACTCTGAAAAGTCCTTGAAGGGATAGTCCCAGAGATTTTTTGTTTTGATTCTGGTCTTTGTTTACATTTTCAGTCTAGCTTTCTGAGCATTCCCCAACTTTGGCTGCTGGGGTTGAGAGAGGAGTGCTACAGGAAGTTTCAATGGTCTTAGTCAACCTCTATCTCAAATTGCAGTTGTACACACAACAGCTGTCAATGAGTCATTCATCAGTTTCATTTGTGCTTTTATCCTCAGAGAAAAGTAGCCTTTCAAGAATGTTATGACCACACTTGCAAGAAAGCGTATGAGCAATGCAAAGCTAAATCATTAGTTACCCGAGTTTTCTGTTAATTTCATTTCATATTTTATTTTGTGCGGATTTCTGAATGCTGAATATTAGCCAAGTGTAATAGTTTTCTGACCTGCTGTAAAAACTCATATGTGTGAGGAAGCACTAGATTCACTTTAAACAATGAAGTCCAAAGGTGATCTGTGACAGTCTTACATACTAATTCTGAGATTGCTTTACTACAGAGTAAAGGGATTATGTCACGAGGCTGGTAAGATTTAGTACAAATTCACTAAATTGTACTTTTTTGACAATATTGTTCTCAAGGATCTACTTTGAAAGGTCGAACCTCATATAATCGAAATCCATTTTCGTGAAACAAAAAGTATTGAAAGCTTAAATACTCAAACTGTGAATTTTTCCCAGGGTAAATAAACACTTGCCTAAACAAAGGAAACACATACACCAAATTAAGTAAAACCCACCCACGTGGGGGGCTATGCTCCCCACCCTCCTAACTATATATACCAACTCCAGGATCACACTACAGTGAAGAAAAGGGCATGTTGGGCAAGTGTTTACTCGCCCTAGGAAAAAATTCACTGTTCGGGTATTTAAGATTTCACAATTTTCATCTTGCGAAAATGCATTTTGATTATATGAGGTTCGACCTTTCAGAGTAGATCCACTCACAGTTATGCTATGTGGAATTAATAAATGAAATAAAGAGCTGTGCAGTTAAGAAAAGCTTTTAGATGAGATCATAAAAAGGAAACACAGAGTGTTGCCTACTCCCCCACCACAAACACAAACAAAAATGTAATAACCTTCTTGTTTCCCAGTGATTGGGGACTGAGAGCTTTGACGGGAAGGGAATATTGTTAATTGTGTTCACCAGAAGGAATGAAAAAAGGGCTACATGAAGTAAATTAAAACCAGGAGTAGGGTTGTGACGATGTGGTAAGTGGGTGGTGACAACTGGGAGCTATCGGGATGAGTTTCTTTATATCAGAATTTTAGATTGTCCCTTTAACAAACAAATCTATACATGCTTCTCGATCACATGAAGTACATTTCAGTGTGTGCCAGCTGCTGCTCACAAACATTAATATAGCCTGACATTTGAATGGAGAACTAAATATAACCATCCGGCTGCTCAGCAGTTACATAAAACAGTTTTGTTAATGAATGCACTGACATGTGGCCATTTCAGCTACGCTCTGCTGTGTTACATAAACATAAGCATCCATCACAGATATATTCTTCCCGAGAGCACAGCAAGCTTTTACAAGGAACTGCACCCAAAGGAAAAGCTTTCTCTGCAATCATCAGCTCTACAGAAATACATATAAATGACACCAGCCAACACAATTTATCATCCACTGCAGATCATTTCCTTCTGCAGTTTCTTCTGGCGTAAATTACAAGAACCGAATTAGACCTTATTTAACGTTTTCATGCTTCTTACTAAACAGTGTCATGAATGATGCTTTCTTGAATTTAACCGCTAATGTTGAACCCAATAATGCTTTCTTGAATTCCTTCAATGACACAGAACCTAATACCTCGTCAGGAAGGCTGAATCAATCACCACCTCTCTTCCTGTGAAAATATCTCCTTCATTTTCTCCTTAGCCTTCCACATGCATGAAAAATGGCACCTACGTTGGGTTAGCTGAATATATTCAAGTTCCTGAAACACTCTTAGAAGAATTACTTGAACTCCTCAGTCTTCAGACTGCCTAATAAATTTATTTTATACTAGAGACCCCTCAAAAATATCTGCTTACACTCAGGAAAGAAATTCAACAGGTGTGGTCTGCAGTCTAAACATTCAATAAACTCCATGTAGGCTTCGCGTTAAGCCTACACGGAGTTTACATATGTGCGCAGTGATGTGCGGTGAGCAGCAGTGCTCACTACATATTCATGCCACGCACCAAGTTTAAACATAACTAAGCCAGGTTTTATGGCCAGCCATGTAAGTGAGCACAGATAGCAATCCTGTTTAAATCAGAGTACTGAAGGTCCGCGGTTCTGCACAGAATGCCACAATGATCACCAAGGCTTAACAGATAGCTCAGTCTCTTAGTGCAAGAGATCTGGACAACGGTCAGCATAATGGGGGGACAATGACAGAAATATGGACATATTTGACATATTTGCTCTTTAAAATGTGCTAGAATAACCAGAGGTTTGCATTAAGATGCATGTTCTGAATGATTTTAAGTCTGAAACTCAAATGTATGTAATTATTGAGTCACATCAGTCCTCAAATTACCCTAAGTGATGCGGCAGAAAACCACAAATTTGATAAGGAACACACCAAAAGATAAAAAGGCAAAACTCTGGACATTCTGTGAAAATCTGGATGGTTGAGAGGTATGAATGTTAAGTACATGGTCCAAACACAGTACAGGGCAGTGTATCTACAGTGCAGATTACTGTGAAATCCTATTCCTGGCATTCTGTACTGAAGTTGTGTAAATGATCTGTAAGGGTACATGGACTGCCATGTAAAATAAACACTCCGGGGAAGTGTGTGTACTGAATAGGGACACACAGATGAATTGTAGGAATGAACACAGAGAAGGAGGACAGGTGAAACACCTAAGAGAAAAAAGACAGGTGAAACAACCTAACGTACAGCAGATGAGGGCCAATGGAAGACAGTTGCAGTAGCAACACCAATCACATATCATTATGGTACAGTAGGGATTGCACAGTGAAAATGTGTTTTATGTGACTGTCACACAAGGTGGCATAACAATGGGGAGGATGTCTGTGTGAGATAAGTATCCTTACATGAATAATGCAGAGGACATCTATCAGGGATGTTATATACAATTGGGCTAAGGTGCACTTTGTGAAGCTATAAAACAGATTTGCCTGAAAATGAGTGTAATCTCAGCAGAGGTCTTCAGCAACTGGAACACAGGTAAAGGCTCGTGGACAACATTAGAAGAAGCACTCACAATCATGGACAATATCAGAATAATACTACCAGTAATCCCACATCTCTGACATAACATATCTGATTTAGAGTGATCAGAGAGGGTTCTGCACAAGCACACTTATACAACTATTATGATATGTCTGCACTCTATGAGAGTAATCACACACACCGTCCTGATATTGTAACATCTGCTGGAGGTGTTAGGAGGGACACTGTTATACCTCCATGTGACATTATCATCACTACAGGCTAGTTGACTGGTGTGCATGACATATAATTTATATATATATATATATATATATATATATATATATATATATATGGCACAATCCACACTGTCAAAAAATGTTACCCATGCCATTAATGTTGTCAAACAGCTATGTATGTACTGTGTTCATCACCAGAACAGGTATCACATATGCATCTGGTGTAACACCTTGATGGGGTTTCTGCACCATCAGATAGTCATGTTTATGCCACAAAAAGAATACCTCGGTATGGCCAATAAGATGTGTGGTAGCTCACTGTGGCAAAGGTGGTGCACTTCAGTTACACATCACTGGAAGGTGTGTAGGGAGCTGGAACAAGAAGGGTGCATTGTGCTCAGTTATTGGTGTGATGAAGGCTATGAACTATGGAGGTATTGTGGCCTGTGATATGGATGTTCTTCACATACTCACTAGTTGTGCTCCACTGGTGATGGGGTCTATTGGTGAAGGTGGAGTCACCAATTTTGACAGTGTGCTCTGTCTGTGAGCCAACTGGTTACCCATCTAGTAATGTAAGGCATAATCTTTATCTGGGAGTGTTTCTCAGTGATGCCAGAGTGCGGAAGTGTGTTGAAAGCCTTGGCAAGTTCGAGATAGGCTGTGCACTGTCGTTTCTTAATCCATGGCTTTGGAGACATTCTCAAAGAAGTCGATCAGGTTTAATAAGCATGATCTAACCTTAATGAAGCTAAACTGGGTTGGGTCTAGCGTTTAGAGGTCACCTATGTCCTTGTTGATAAGGTTTGTTATAGTTCTTTCCATGGCCTTGCAAATGAGGCTGGTTAGACCTATGGGTATGTAGTTCCCAGGGTCAGTTGATGGCCCCATTTTGTGCAGGGGAATTACTGTTGCAGTTATCCATCCTGCAGGAACATAGCTAGTTCTTGAGCTATGGTTTAAGAGACCAGCAAGTGGGTCAACTAGGTGTTGTTTTAGATTGTTTAGTAAACAACCTGGGGTATTATCTGGTGCCACTCAGGCCATGTTTGTGGCCTTGTTGAGCACAGAGATGACCTATTATCTAGAGATACTAGGCAGAGGACTGGTGTCAGGTATGCTTTGGGATATGGTGGTGGGGATAGGAGGGTGAAGTTTGCACTGAATCTGTCAGCTAGCAGTTTGATAATATTTTCCAGTGTAGTATGAGTGATCCCATCTACAACCAGTTCGGCAAATAGTTGGGCATTGCCTTTTAGACTTCAGACATAAAGAATGCCTTATGATTATCCTTGGCTAGGGTTGCAATTTTATTTCGCAATTTGCTTTAGAAGACTTTACACGATTTCTGATTTTCCTGTTTAGGCTTACGAGGGAACTCATCCTCTGCAGAGTGATATCCCTCTTTCTTTTTAGTAAAAAACAAAAAAAAAATCTAGCAAGGCTAGACTTTCCACTGTGTGAGACCTTAAACCTATTGTATTAGATGCAATATGGGATATATGCAAATGACCCTTTAAGGACATTAGGTGTTTCAGCTATCTGGCAATTCTGAATGTCCATGACTTTTTTTCTTTTTAAGTCTATTAATGGACAAATTCAGGCCAATCAAGCCAAACCCCACTAGCTGTGGACATGCATGTTTCAGCCTTCTTAAGGCCTGACGTCCTTAAAGGGTCATTTCCATATATCCCATGTTGCCTCTAATACAAGAGGTTTAAGGACTCACACAATGGAAAGTCTAGCCTTGCTAGATTTTTCTTTTGGTTTTTACTGATCGTTTTTATTGTGTGTGACCTTTTTACTCATTGTTTTAGTTTGTTGGTTGGGATATTTTGCAGACACCCTGAGTACAGCCCCGTGTTTCTAAAGATTAGCCAAAATTCCAGTTATGCTGTGCTGATGATGCCATAAGAAGGCTGAAACATGCATGTCCACAGCTAGTGGGGTTTGGCTTTATTGGCCTGAATTTGTCCACTGAGTTAAAAAGAAAAAAGGTCATGGACATTCAGAATTGCCGTATAGCTGAAACACCTGATGTCCTTAAAGGGGTCATTTGCATATATCCCATGTTGCCTCTAGTACATGAGGTTTAAGGACTCACTCAGTGGAAAGTCTAGCCTTGCTAGATTTTTCTTTTGGTTTTTACTGACTGATTTTTTTTTCTGTGTGATCTCTCTTGCTTTTGGACAACAGTTTCTTTTTCTTGTTATATAATCTGCTTATACTTGAAGTCTACCACTGTGGCTTGTTTTTACGGGAAGACTTGGTTTAGATCTGGTCAGGTACAACAGAGTTTATACAGTCACTTAACTGTTTTACAGACCATTTGCATACACGTCTGCATATTCATCATTGGTGTCTGCGATTATGGGTGGTATGAAGCTTTTTATACCATTGCTTAGTACACTGTAGCTAGCTTTGGTGATTTTTTTTTTATAATTTTTGTTACTGTGAGGATGTCAGTTCCAGTGGTTACTTCAAACAAAACTGATTTATGGTCTGACCTAACCAGGGTGAACATCACGCCTGGGGAAGTACAGTGATCCCCCACCCCTTGCTGGTGAGTACTATGTCCACAGCATTGGAGTCCCTAGTGGGGATGCAGACTATCTGTTCCAGAGCATTTGTGTTAAAGTCCAGGAACCTCTGGACTAGCTTGTTTTTGCTCTTATATGTCTCCCAGACTATGGAAAGATAGTTAAAATCTCCCATGACTAAAGTCCAGTGCTGTATGGTGAGGGATTCCAGTAAATCGAGGGAGGTGGTGTGCTTATTCTTTTTCAGGGTGGGGGATCTATAGCTAGCAATGATGTGGTATGTACTTTCCCAATAGTTAGTTAAGTGGACTTTGAGTAGTTTGAGAGAGTCATGCTGTTTGACCAGTCTTAAAGTGTATTTGGTTTTAATGAAGATGGATATACCTCCACCTTTGTTTCCATCAAGCTCATTTTGAGGTCTGAACGTGTGTAAGGTATTGTAGGCTTGTATGGCCAGGGTGGTCTCAGCAGCCTTGAACCATGTCTCAGTAACTGTACAGATGTCAACATCCTCCAAGGTGAGGAGTGCTTCCAGAGAGTGCAGTTTCATGTTTAATCTCCTAGCATTAAGCAGCACAACCCTATTGGTCTGATTATAAGGTGTGATGCCTACATTGCGTGTTTGTTTTTCTGACCTAACAAATCCCCCCATCTTTTTGTGTCATTGCAGGTGTTGTCATGGCTGCGTCAGCAATCCTTGGAGTGTGCTGATACTGTCTGTATTATACTAACATCACAGCTGGAGTCAATGGTTGCCCACAATCTCTACTCCTTCAGATAGCTGTGTGTACACAGGATGTGTATGCCATTTGTGATTCCTGTGACTTACATAATGGACATGAAAGGACTTAGCAGACAGCCCAGATGTACGGACCTTATCAATGGACCTGAGACATGGTTCACTTCACATGTTTCAACATATTTCCATGCCGTGTATGTGATGCACTGGTCTCCCCGCTTGGTGATACAGGTGTTTATGGCCACATCTGACACTGATGAGGGAATACCTCAGTGTGGATTTGCATCAAATGCCTTGGGCTTGTCAGGTTCAAAGGATGATAGTGTTGTCATCATGCATCCCCTCGAGATGACAGTGTTGTCATCATGCATCCCCTCGAGATGACAGTGTTGTCATCATGCATCCCCTCGAGATGACAGTGTTGTCATCATGCATCCTCGAGATGACAGTGTTGTCATCATGCATCCCCTCGAGATGACAGTGTTGTCATCATGCATCCCCTCGAGATGACAGTGTTGTCATCATGCATCCCCTCGAGATGACAGTGTTGTCATCATGCATCCCCTCGAGATGATAGTGTTGTCATCATGCATCCCCTCGAGATGATAGTGTTGTCATCATGCATCCCCTCGAGATGATAGTGTTGTCATCATGCATCCCCTCGAGATGATAGTGTTGTCATCATGCATCCCCTCGAGATGATAGTGTTGTCATCATGCATCCCCTCGAGATGACAGTGTTATCAACATGTATCCCCTTGAGGGCCTCTTTGAGGACATCTAACAGATGTAACAGACACGATGTAGCATTAACAACTCAAACAGGTCTGTCGCACACAGGTGGGATATTACTAGTGCCCATTTAGTGACTACTAGTGTCCATTTAGTAAAATGTCCATGATAACATGTTGGTCTACCTCACAGATGAGGAGAGTCAGGATGTGTCTACACATGCATGCATCGGATGCTGCCCCCCCCCCAACTGACATGGATGCATGTTGATGTACAGCCTTCTACACGAACATAGTCTGTGTAGAGGGTGTATTGAAGTGTGTATGCAACCAAGTCAGGAAGGTATATGTGCTGAGTCACTCAATAGGCAACACAGCACATTGATTCTGTGTGACAGGCCTGGATAAAGGTAAGACTGTTCATAGGTTCATACGTTTTTACTAGGTTAATGACTACAAGGGCCTTTTTAAGCCTAGTCATGCATCCCAAATCTCTGACAAGTTCTGATACCTTGATAAGTATAAACAGGGGTTTGGGAGATGAAACATTTACAAGCAGGGGCCTGGGAGATGAACCATTTGCAGGTTGTCTGTGTCCACTAGAGACACTGGTACCAAAAAAGGGATGAATTTCCTGTTCCCCATCAAAATGTCTAAGTTGCACTTGAATTGGGTTATGGAGGAACTCTGCTTCACATGGATGGGGAGCTTGTTCCATAGATGGTGTAGTCTCCGGGATACATACCTGTCTCTCCAGCAGGTCCTATTTATATCATAGGAAGGTTTAAGTCTTTAGAAAGGTTAATTCTGATGTGGTTTGTTTTGTGGATCTGCGGGAGGTCCATCAGAGTGGGTTCTCACAATGCCCTGTATGCCAGGCATAGATCTCGCCTCAAAAGCCTGTAGGAGCAGAATACAGGGATAGGGCCTTGAGGCAGTCTGCATAGGACATTTTACTTATGCCCTGTATTCTTTTTAGTGAGGAACCTCTGTGGACATTCCATGTGTTGGATATGCCTGGTTAGGTAAATATCAAAGGGGGCATTGACTCAATGATAGGTCTGATGAATGCCAAATACAGTTGAACAATTACTTCCTTGGAATTAGATCCCATACCTTTATTTAAAAGTTGCACAATATTGAATGATTTCCTCACTATTGTAGACCCATGATGGTCAAAGGCTAAATTAATATCTACATGTGTCCCTAAGTCCCTGACTAGTGTGTCAACTCTAAGGGGTGTGCATGCTGGCTATCCTGATCTGGCCTAGGGTTTGGACACAATCTCCCACACAGGTATCATTGAGAAACTCACCCAGCTGGGGATTAACCCTTATGCCACTAGATGGGTAACCAATTGGCTCACTGACAGAACACATACAGTGAAAGTTGGTGAATCAACCTGTACCAGTAGAGCTGTCATCAATACTCCAGGGATCTGTGCTTGGCCCTTTACTGTTTGGACTCTATTTCTTGACAGTTCAGGCTTGCATACTGGGTGCAATCATTGAGTCCACCTATGATGATAACATACTACAGAAGGGGCTAACACAGACAAATGATTGCTGACAAAGCCACATGGTCTACAAATAAATGCAAAAATTTGTCTTTATTTTGTCCTTCTGCAAAGTGGAATTCCCTGCTAACTACAGCACTGACAACAGTCCTGCTATGCTGAAACCCAGTGATGCAAGCACTGAGAACACACCTAGACAGCTATTTGAACTTCGACTACCAAGTGTCCACACTGCTACTGAAAGCCCATGTTGTACACACCATAACTCACTCCATCGTATTCAGATCTGTGGATTATATCACAGCACTGTACTTGAACCTCATCTGAACACTAACAGAGTATAGTGCTCTCTTGTGCATGTACCTCACCAGACACATGCAGCAGCTGGAGAGACCACAGGTGTTTCTCACCAAGAAAACACAGGGCCTACAAACCATGCCATGATGTATGATGATAGACTGAAAGCCATGTCACTGTAATCTGCATCATACTGGATGAGGTGACTTCTGCCTGGCCTCCAGGCCAGTCTCTGACCTTGCCCTGGTAGGAATAGTGCACATTCACAAATCAGATATTGGTGATGACATCAGTAGTTTCTGGTGAAGAGAATATGGTAATTACAGTGCCCCACATGCTGGTATAAAAGGCTCTCTGAAATGTCAAGCAAGAGCACAAACAAACACACACACAAACACTCACACAGTTGACTGCACTCAGAAGAGAACCCCTACGTAAGTACACAGACTGCAAAAACTGTATTTAAGGGAAGCTCTACAGCTCAAGTCTGACTTGGAGTGTCTCAGACAACACTTTATAGCTGATGATATCAACAGTGTCTAGTGAGGAGAATATGGCAGTAACAGTGTCCCACATGCTGATGTAAAAGGCTTTCTGTAATGTCAAGCAAGTCCAGAAACACACACAAACACACACCCACAGTTGACTGCAGTGAGAATAGAACCCTTACCTAGCTAAGTACAGAAACTACAGAACTCAGTACTTTATGCAAGCACCAAGACACAAGTCCAACTTTTACCAGACTGCAGGTTAGCTTATAGTGGATGACATCAGCAGGGCATGTTGTCGAGAGGCCTGCATGAAATGAATGTGTAGGCATGTGCAAGTATCAAAACAACGTCAATCCATGAGATTGGAGCAGTAACTGTAGGATAAAACACTTCTGCTCTTTGGGCTAGCCACACACACACACACACACATACACACAGTTGACTACAGTGAGAACAGAACCCCCACCTAAGTACACAGAATACAGAATTCAGTACTTTAAGCAAATGCCATGGCACAAGTCTGACTTTTATGAGACTACAGGTCAACTTATGGTGGATGACATCAGCATGGCATGTTGGAGAGAAGATGTTTGGAGGCCTGCATAGGTTCATAGCTTCATAGGTTCACAGGAGATTACTAGCCTAAGGGCCCTAGGGCATTTACAAGCCTATCTGTGCAAAAACACATGTACCCTTATTGAGCATAGTTATATGGCTGTTAGCAGAGTGATTTTATGATCAGTATCAACTGGCGCTATCCATGAGGGACATAGCTGCCACCCCAGGGGAGAATTTACAATCATGTATCCGGTTATCAAGATTGCATCTGAATAGGTTACTTGAGGAGCACTGCTTCACATGCAGTGAGAGCCTATTACAGAGGAGTGGCAATCGCTGGAAGATATATCTGTCTCCCCAGCATGTTCTGTTTATGTCACAGGCTAGGCTGAGATCCCTGGAACAAGTTACTCTTGTCTGATTTGATTTGCAGATGTCCAGCATTTCCAGTAGGGCAGGGTCTGAGACTGCCCTAGAGGCCAAGCATAGGACACCTGTCAGCAGCCTGCATGATACTGAGTACAGTGACAGGTCTTTCAGTCTTTCCATGTTTGTCATATTTTGGAGGCCCTGGATTATCCTAGTCACAAACCTCTGTGTTTTCTCCATTTGCAGCAGGTGCCTGATGAGGTGCAGATAGAAGGGAGCATTGTACTCAATTATTGGTCTGATAAGGGTAGAGTACAGCAGAGTTATGACCTCCCAGGTCTTGGGTGTGATGGTCTTATTTATGAGGTGTGCAATGTAGAATGTGTGTCTCACCACTATGGACACACAGTGACTGAAGTGTAGATTGCTAACAACATGCGTTCGCAAGTCTTGTAACCCTGTGTTTGAGCTTGGAGGGGTGCTATGTATATCATAATTAGCAGGGGTACTTCATTGCCAAAGGGGGACAATAAGGCATTTTTTGCTTTAAGGTTCATTCACAGTGTTTGGCACCAATCATTTGTCTGTGTCAACCCCTTCTGTAATATGTTAACATAGTTGGGGGACTCTATATGACTGCATTCAGTTGACAGACATCTGCACACTTAAGCCACAGGCCATCTACATTTGCCTGGACTTCAGAGAAATAGTTTCTAAACAGTTGAGGGCACAGCACAGATCCTTGTGGTATTCCACTATATAAGTGGTGTAGTGGTGGAAGTGCAGTCCCCAACGTTGACAGTGTGCATTCTGTCTGTGAACCAGATGATTATCCATCTAGTAATGTATCGGTTAATCCCCAGATGGGAGAGTTTGTCTATGATACCTGAATGGTGGATAGTGTCAAAGGCTTTGGATAAATCAACATATTGGTATGTCCTTTTATCCCTCATCCAGGATTTTGGGGTCATTATCAAAGAATTCTACTAGGTTTAATAAGTAACAGCTACCCTGACAAAACCAAAATTGGTCAGGTCAAGTGTGTTGAAGGTCACCTATGTCACTGTGGAAAAGGTCCATGCTAACCCCTTCCCTAACCTGGCAGATAAGGCTTTTATAAGCTTATGGGTCAATAGTTATAGTTCTGCATGTTAACCGATTGATCTGCATTGCATATCACACATTTGATATTAATTTCTGAAGTGTAGGTGAAATATGTGTGAAAAAAGTACTGAGGCACCAGGGTAGCAGTGCTTGGGGGAGACAACAAATGACTGTATTACAAATATTTGATATACTGTTAGATAGGGCCTTCAGTGTGTTATGTTTTCACATGTAATTTCATGTGACATACAGGAAATGGACAGTAAATAGGTTCATAGGTAAGTACTAGGCTATCTGCCCATGGGCATTTATAAGCCTAGCCACAGAGTGATGGCTTTCGCCTCCCCATTAGATTAGTAACCTGGGCCTCTGTCAACAGGTCTCCTGAAGTGATCCCAGGGTAGAACTTATGATTACCCATCCACTCATCAAGATTTCTCTTGAAGAGGGTCATAGAGGAGCTCTGTCAAATATGGATTGGGATTCTATTCCAGAGTGAGGGGAGTCGCTGGGACAGGAATCTATCCCTCCAGCATGTCCTGTTTATTGTTGTACATAGGTTCAAGTCGCTAGAATGGGTGGTTCTGAGGGATCTCGTTTTTTTGAGGTGAAGCATGTCCATTAGTTCTGGGTTTGACATGGCCCTATACGTCAGGCATAGGTCACCTCTGAGCACATGGTAAGCGACTGAGAAGAGCTGGAGCTTTTTTAGTCATGCTTCATAGGGTAATTGTTTAAGGCCCTTAATCCTCTTAGTAAGGTACTTCTGTGGTCTTTCTAGTTGTTGCAGGTGTCTAGTGAGGTACATCCCAAATGGGGCATTGTACTCTATTATGGGCCTCCCTAATGAGTGAGGAGTAAAGGGGCACAATCACCTCCTTGGATCTGGATGAGAAACCCTTTGTGATCAGGTGTGCCACATAGAAGGATTTCCTGACCATTTTGGCTATGTGGTTATCAAAGGAGAGCATGCTATCTACTTGGGTACCAGGTCCCTAATTACTTCTTCTGTACTTAGTGGATTCCCATCTATGCGGTAGTTTGTAGGTAATTTGTTTTTCCCAAATGGGATTACTATGCATTTTTTGGCATTTAGCTTGAGGCCGTGACTTTGGCACCAGGTGTTTGTCTCTGTGAGACCCTTTTGCAGGATGTCTGTGTCAGCTGGAGAGTCAATTATTGCACCCAATTTACAGTCATCTGCGAACTTGGTTAGCCACAGTCCCTCCGCCTTTGCCTGTACTTCGGAGAAATATATACCGAACAGGAGGGGTCCCAGGACTGAGCCCTGTGGGACTCCGCTTGTGACTGGTTTAGAGTCAGACATGGCACCTGCCACTCTTACCATGTGGGTTCTGTCTGAGAGCCAATTGGCAACCCATCTCGTGACATGGGGGTTGATATTTAAGCTGGTGAGTTTGTCTATGATTCCTGAGTGTGGGATGGTGTTGAATGCCTTAGCGAGGTCCAGATATGCTGTGTGGACCACCTTCCCTTCATCTATGGCCTTGGTGACTGTTTCGAAGATGTCGACCAAGTTCAGGAGGCAAGATCTGCCTTTAACAAAGACGAACTGGGTGGGGTCCAGTGTCTGGAGGTTCCCAATGTCCCTGTTAATGAGCTCCATGATAATGCGTTCCATGGCTTTGCAGACCAAGCTAGTCAAGCTTATAGGGCGATAGTTCCCAGGGTCAGTTGTGGCACCACCTTTGTGGAGTGGTACAACTGTTGCTGTACGCCATTCTTTGGGTACATAGCCTGTAGAGAGGCTGAGTCTGAATAGTGATTTGAGATGGGGGGTTGGTTCATTTTGAAGCTCATGTAAGACACAACCTGGGATAGCATCTGGTCCCACTGATGATGTGTTTTTGGCCTTTGCAAGGGCTGTCTTTACTTGTGTGTCTGAGATATCTGGAGCGCCACATTCTTCTGGGATGGGTGCTAGCCCCTTTGGTGGAAGGGGGGTGAAGTTTGCACTGAACTTGTCAGCCAGGATGTTGGCAATGTCAGTTGGTTCAGTGTATTTATGGCCATTATGTACTAGCTCGGAGCATATCCGAGAGTTTGCCCCTAGACTCTTGGCATAGTTAAAGAAGGCCTTGTGGTTATCCTTAGAGTCATTGGCTATTTTTCTTTCGAAGTTGGCCTTGGATGATTTAATGAGGGAGCGCAGTTTTTTACTGATGTTAATCAGAGATGCCTTCTTATTTTGGGATTTTGTTCTATCTTGCAGGAGTTTCCTCCTTCTGTTGTAAAGTTTATTTATGGCCGGGGTCCACCAGACTGGCTTCCTCTTTTTTGAAGAGTTGGTCTTGGTTTTACTTGAGATGGCTCGGTCCATGCATTTTTGAAGGTGTTCATAGAATGCACTTGTAAAGGATTCTGCTGTTGGGTCATCATTTTCCATTTGATTGGGAGCTTTGAAACTTCCCACCTTGGTCTTGAGGAGTGTGAAGGTGGCTTTAAAGAAGTTTTTTACCTTGATTTCCTTGACTGGGGGGGGGGGGGTCGGGATGTGGATGTCCACTGTGATTAGTTTGTGATCTGATCTTACCAATGACGAGTTTACCTCAGGTGTGGAACATAGGTTCCCCATGTTGGTGACGACCAGGTCCAGTATGTTGTCACCAATTGTGGGAGTGGTGACCAGCTGTTCAAGGGCATTGAGTTTATAAACTCAAGGAAGCATTGGGCTAGGGCGTTTGAGCTTGAGTAGTTTTCCCAGTCAATGTTTGGATAGCTGAAGTCACCCAGTAGCATGGTGTTGCGTAGAATCTTCATACTTTCTAATGTTCTCAAGAATGCTGCGTGAGGGTCCTGAGACAAGTTGGGAGATCTGTAGCAAGCTATAAATTGAACAGTCAATTTACCCGCTGTCAGTTGCACTTGGATGGTCTCAGATTCCGCGTGCTGTGCTACTAACCTGGAGGTGTGGGTGTTCTTGATGAATATGGACACACCCCCTCCTTTTGTGTTCCGGTCCTGGTTTTGGGACGTAAAGGTATGGTAGGAGTTATAGCCTGGTAGTGCTGGGGTGCTCTCTGGAGCCTTGAACCAGATTTCTGTCACTGTACATACGTCGATTTCTTCCATACTAAGGAGAGCCTTGAGTGCGTGCATTTTGAGGTTTAGACTTCTGGCATTGAGCAGCATTATCCTCAGTTTTTGTTTATTGTTGTTGTTTATGGAGGCGGGTTTGTCTTTTGAGCCTTGCCTAAAAAAGGCAGTACTGGGGCGGCAAGAGTCTTGGCCAGTATTTGAAAGCCCAGGGGCAACAGGTGCAAGCCGTCTCTGGTGAAGCAACGTGGCTTGTCAAGCATGTCGTCCCAGGCTGACAAGTACTGGATCCCCTTTGAATGACACCAGTAGTTTAATCAATTGTTGAAACTGATCATTTTTTCTTCATATGCTGGCATCATTTTGTGTGAGGGCAGGATGCTACTCAGAGTCAGAGTCATACCAGCCTGGGCTACATGGTCAGAGAGCTCCTCCATGTCTCTTTCCATGTAGTCCAGGGAGGTACGTTTCAGGTCATTTACACCAACATGTACAATGACAGAGTCATATTTGTACTTGTTGTGGAATGACCTGAGTGCATGTGTTATGTGGCAGATTCTGGCACCCGGCAGGCAGCTTACGGTAACCTTCTCCTTGTTCAGTCTAGTGAGTGGGACGTCTGTGTGCCTGATGATAGAATCACCAATTACTAGTGTGTTAGGTGTGTTATTTTGCTTTAGGGGCTGTTTTTGCTTGGCACACTGACGTTGTGACGTATGTGTTACCTGGTTTCTGGGTTGCTTGGGTGTATCCTTACGAGGTCTCTGTTGTTTAGGCAGGTTCTTATTTAGAGCCTCCGAGTATGTTCTTGCATGTTTCTGAGAGTTGTTTTCTGGTGCAGCTATGGCTGGTCTATGTGAGTCTGGTAATGTGGTGCTAGTGTTGCCCTTCTCCTTGTGACTGGTTGATCCAGTTGTGGGTTGAGAGAGTTTAGCCTCCAGTTTGGCTGTGTAACTGCATCTCTCACATATGTTTGTGTTGGTTGGGAGGAGGAGGGGGGTGTATGTGTACATGAGGCAATTGTAACATTGCCTCAGGATGCCCAGATTCACCAGCTGGACTGGAGAGCACACCTGAAGCTGTCCCTTGAACATGCCTGAATAGATGGTTGGGACTGTATTGCTGATTGGATGAGTAAAGAGCCTTATACTTCCTGAGTATAGGGCTGAAGTGCAAGCTGTAAGCTAGTGCTAGTTTTAGTGAGTTTTAGTAAATGACAGTCTTAAATTGCCTTATTTCTAGCGCTGGGTTGAAGTGTTTCAAGTTTCAAGGGAAAAACTGATGTGCAGACTTCGTGGAGCCTGGAATAGTTTAACTGCAGCTAAACAGCACTGTGCAGTGCGCAAACCCGTGCAAAACCGCGCTAAGCAGTTTTTATACCAGGGAGATTAAAAAGGATAGAAATTAGCCCAAAATGGCCAATGAGCTACAAGTTGCTGGGCTGGGACCACTCCTACAGGGAATGATAGGCTGCTCAGAGTTCCCTCTCTCACAGTGAACAAGGAAGCCACCTAACTATCCAAGTATGATATGGGCAACACAGGAACCTTTACCACAGTCCTGGATTCAGCAAAGCTTGAAAACTGGACTAGACTAGTTCAGAAAGGCGGAAAACAAGGAGTTTTTTTTTTTTTCAGAAACAACAGAAATGCAGAGCTTAAATTACTTTAAATACACAGAGGAGGCTAGCGCACTTGAGTGTGTAGCCTGCGACTGTGTTACAGGTAAGTTAAATGCAAAAATGGCAAACAGTAACTTTTTTTCAAGTGAAACAAGGAAATAAGTACAGTAAGCAATGCAGATATCACTAGGGATCCACAGAAGTGCTGAAAAGCCGCGTTTTAGGTGGAATTAGCGTTTCAGGGAAATAACAAGCAAACAAACAACAAGCATACAAAGCTAGATTCAGCAGGCCTGGATCTAGTCTATGCTACAACAAACAAGGTGTACTAATTTCAGTAAGAAATAGTTAAAATATGCAGGTACTATAAGCCTTTAACCAGAAATTCCCAGCTCAGAAGGGCAGAGTCCAGCCTCTCCTCCCACAAGATTGCAGACCATGAACCTTCTTAATGTAAAATAACTGGCCTGAAGCCCAAGTGCTTAAACCAGAACTAATGCACTTTTAGAATAACAGACACTGAGCCCTCAATCAGCAGTTCCCAACTTAGAAGGATGTAAGCTACCTGTCCTGCCACCACAGTGCAGGCCACAAACCTTCATAATGTAAAACAACTGGTCTGAAGCCCAAGTGCTTAATCCAAAAGACTTAGAATAATAGCTACACTTTAATCAAGTTACTACCAAGCAGTAATAAATACAACTGAATACTTTAAAGAATGCCTGGATTAGTGCTCAAGTTATACAAACAAAGCTAGATTCAGCAGGCCTGGATCTAGTCTATGCTACAGCAAACAAGGTGTACCAATTTCAATAAGAAGCAGTTCAAATATGCAGGCACTATAAGCCTTTAACCAGAAATTCCCAGCTCAGAAGGGCAGAGTCCAGCCTCTCCTCCCACAAGAGTGCAGACCACGAACCCTCTTAATGTAAAATAACTGGCCTGAAGCCCAAGTGCTTAAACCAGAATTAATACACTTTTAGAATAACAGACACTGAGCCCTCAATCAGCAGTTCCCAACTTAGAAGGATGTAAGCTACCTGTTCTGCCACTACAGTGCAGACCACAAACCTTCTTAATGTAAAACAACTGGTCTGAAGCCCAAGTGCTTAAACTAAAAGGCTTAGAATGAGTTACACCAAGCAGTAATAAATACAATTGAGTACTTTTAAGATGATGCAAAAGCAAAATAAAGTAGGAAGAAACACAAATACAGCAAATAGCAGTAATACATGATAATATTTACTCTTCCATAGTGAGGCGAGCAGCTGGTTTTATCAACGGTTGGCAAAGTGTTTGCACATGTGAGATATACTTTCCCTGTTTACTCATCGCTAATAAGTTTGCAAACCCAAGCCACATTGCTAAAGTCAGTCAGTTAGTACTGAGTGTATGAAACACAAATGCTTCTTAATTGACTCTGTGGCAGCAGGTGTAAATGGACTGACACATTTCTTTTTAAGCCCAGATGATACTAAGTTTGAATCCAGGTGTATGTAAGACTTTTAAATACTTTTAAAAATCATTGATAAAGCAATGATATTAATTCTTTATAGTACATGTGTTGCTGTATGTGGGCATAGAGCAGTGGGGTTAATCGAGACTGCAAGGAGATAACCACAGCATTCTACCTCTGCTCATCATCACAAGGCATGATGCGAAATATAGAGGCCAAAAAGTAAAGGGATCCATTGTTTTTTTTTTGATACTTATGTGTGTTGTATGTGATTCTATTTTTTTATCAGATTATAGGTGTTAAAATGGGGTAGACAGGAAAGTGGGGAAATCGGAAGCAAGCAGCAGGAAGAACAAAGGGAAGCAATACAGGAATATGCAGGATGGAGGCAGGAAAGAACTACAGCTATCCAGTTCTTCAACAGTAAAAACTGATAATAAGTGCAGGATATTACCTGAATTTGGACTGTCACCTCCAGAGAGAAGGATGAAAACAACATAATCATGTTGTATAGCCAAGTGGACTGAATGAAGTGTGTCAAGAAGACATGTGTGCAAAATGGAGAGCTATGTATGGGACAATTATTTTTGTGGGACAAGTGCCATTTTTTAAAATTCAGTAAGAGAGGACTGCTGGATAAGGGATGTAGGTATGTCTGGGTCAGGTAAGTTGGGTAGGTGAGGAAGCAAATGCAAACAAACAAGACAAGAGACAGGGATGGTGATGGACACAAAAGGTTGGGGGACACCACGACTGGGGTGAGGGAGGGGACAATGCAGGCTAATGGACATCAAGCTTGGAGACAGTGAAAACTGAGTCCTCACCTACTGGATTGCCATAACTGTCCCCATTTTCTGCTGGCAGCTAGAGTGCTTGACATCTTCTCCTATGGACCATGAGGGAGAGAAGCCTCTCCATCCAGCATAGGCATACACCAATGGTGCAGTGCACGATCCTACATGCCATCCCTGGCATCTCCCTGTGGGTGATGAAATCACCATCGCCGCCACTGCTCCTGGAGGGTACCACTGCATCAGCTTCTGAGGCAGTACTAGCTGGGGGCACAGATAGTGCAGGGGCAGCAGAGACAGCGCTGCCAGTTTGGCTCCCAGAAGTCCTGGGCACCAGTACTGCAGCCGGTGAAGCTGGGGCAGGCTGATCCACTGGGGCTGGCCTACCTCACTGTGCTGTCTAGTATTTAGTGATGTGGCACACATGGATGACATGGAGACATTTTTATGACACATAGAAAATAAAAGAAAGATAAGGGTTGGGATGAGAGAAAACACATAAAATTAGTACCATCATATGGGACACATACGTTAACACAATGCAACTCTTTTAGTACCACCATATGGGACACGTGTTAACACAAAAATCAAAGTATACATCCTAACAGATACATTTTATAGTACAGATTGTTGAAGGTAATCCTTAAAATGTGCATATATTGCACGTGTGTTCCATTTATACAGATTACAGTTTACAGGAGGGCATTTGAGCCATTGGTATACAGTTTTTAATTTAATGTAAATATTATTGAAGAAATAGCAGTATTGCATAGCTGAGAATCACTGTATTTGAACTTGCAACCTCTGACTACAGTCTAGTATTGGACTTTTACAACTAGTTTGTGCTACAGACGAATGCATGCATACTTGTTTTTACAGTTGGGATATGCATGCTCAACTTGATACAACTGCATAAGAGACAAAAAAGCTATCTTTAACTTTTAAAGTTACAATCACACTTCTCTTCTGCTGCATACATACCATTTGCTTCCCTCAATCGAGCAACATGAGCCTGCTGATTGAACTCACATTTGTTGGGAGCTGGGGAAAGAACAGAAAAGCATAATGCATACCAGTATTGCCAACATTTAGCTTTCTAAGTCTTACAAGTACTCACTTTTTGTCATACTTACACATCTGTGGGATGTTCACAGTCTCAAACTCAAGCAACCAAAGGCTAAAAGTATCCCTTTTTCTCCTGCAGCGATCATTGAAATAATGCCTACATTCCTCTCCAGTGCATGGGATACCAGCGGCACTAGATACAGCCTGTACCAAACTATTCCACACCTCAGACTTGTACTGGGAGCCAGAATAGTCCCCCTGCAAAAGCCTTTGGCTGTGGTGCTTTACCAGGAGTCCAATAAATATCCTGGACTCCTGCACATACAACCTCTGAGCCCTAAACTTGGCATATTCCTCTCCAATACCAGTCATGTCTACCAGCTGAACTAGAGCAATAGAATGATGCCCACCAAGTCCAGTTATCACATTTACTGGTGTGTCCAAACCCAAGCAATGATGCCAACCACATTTGTGCGATGTTAAGCAGAGCGCAGCAATGCTAAGCAGGGAAGAATTAAATAATAATTGAAATTGGAAGGTTAATCTGACACATGGCCTTAGTTTGAGGGGTGTCTACTGATGTAGCCTGGAAATATATATTGGAAATTGGAAGGTAAATGTTAGGTGAGTTAAGTTTGCAGACATGAACTGAGGGCATAAATGTAATGACCTGACAAATTGTTTTGTCTTTATATACTGAGGAAAATTGATTTTTACAGTGTGGTATTCAAATGTAGGCATAAGGGACACACTGTTTTCTTCCACAGCATTAATTTTCCATCTTTGCCACAGAAGAAGTGATGCTCAGACATAGTCAGGAATCATACATAAATATAGGTGACAGTTTGAGCTGTTACACATGTATGTGTGTGACCTGGCAAGGTTATTGGGTATAGATCCAGTTGTGCATGTGTCTTAGGTATTTGGGAGGGCCATGCAAGTCCAGATAGCAGAATTATACTTACAGAAATATAGTAGACAGTATACCCTCAGTCATACATCTGAAAGCACAATAACAGTGTCTCATCTCTTATACATATAATTCATATAAGCTCAACTATCTAAAGTGTTATAAGTGAGAGTGAATATAATGGGAAGTGGAACAATAATAAAAATGTATGGAATATCCTATAGTAGAACCCAAGACCATGAGTATGGCAGCCCAGTACTTACACCTGTTGCCACAAGAACGCTGAAATAACTCTTGTATATTTTTCAGTTCATTGCTATATACTGCACTGTCACAACAGTAAAAAAAAGTTTAAACACCCTGTACTAGGACTCAGGACCATCTGTATTCCAGTCCTACACTTACACCTGCTGTCACAGAACTAGTTACATGACATTTCCTAATAATTCTTAAGGTCTCTGTGTTAATTGTCATGCAACACCACTTAGCCTGTTTGTGCTGTGCCCAACAGAATTAATTGAATGTATCTAGTTTCAACTATTGACTGTCTGAGTCCTGTCTGCAGGTATTTGATAGCTGCAGCTGCTGGGGAACCTTGCTAACCACCATGCAACATCACTAAGCACAGTTGTGCAATGAAATACAGAAACTGCAACAATGTATTGTTTTTGACCTTTGTCCTTTTACAGATGACCTGTCTGCAGGTGCTCTGCAGGTGTCATGTCTGGTTCATGGGTGGGCAACTAGTCCAGTTTGCACACTGCTGTGCTTCGCGCAAATAAGCACAGTCAACCCTAACATTCATGTCTCTGTTTCCTGTGTTTGCGCTAAGCCATGCATCGTGCAAGCAATGCACTCCACAAAAAAAAAAGAAAAAGAAAAAAAGGGAAAAGTAGTTGAAATGAGGAAAAGCAATCTATGACACAGACACTACAAAATGTTAGTACACATGACATATTTCTACATAGGGCTGGATTTGAACTCTCACTCCAGTGAACCTTCAGAACAAAGTAAGGGTGCCCTATCCCTCTTTGCCACACAAACAGCTTTGCAGCAGGGAACTGAAACATAAATAAAGGGAAAAGTAGTTCAGATGAAGCAAAGCAATCTATTAAATAAACACTACAAAATGTTTGCTAGTATACATTAAATATTTCTACACAGGTCTTTGTTTAAACTCTCACTCCAATGAACCTTCAGAACATAGTAAGGGTGCCTTATCCCTCTTTGCCACACAAACACCTTTGCAGCAAGGAACTGAAATAATTCTGCATACAACCAACTGCAATATCATCTACAATAGTATGGAATCATACACCTATTATTTGTACATTTACTATTTTTGGATGCATTGCACTAAGTGATTGCACAAACAGTTATGAGTATTGCTTGCAAAGATACAGCTTTGTCTTACCTTTCTGTGTTTGTTAGTCATTCCTCTCTTATCTGACCAGTAATCTGAGACATGCAGTCTGTAAGCCATTCTATATAATTGTCCTTAAAATGTGTGAGGATATTAAATAGCAATAATATAATACGCAGCTGCCAACAAATGAAGGGGAGGTTGCATGTTAATGAACAGAACCTGTGAATTGTGGGCTGCTTACTTACATTTCCAACTTTGACAAAATTGCATCTAACACTTTGTAAGTCTAACCTGACACACCTACTGGATGTAGGGCAGTCTGCTGTTGGGTTTTCCTTCTCCCTACCAGTAATCATTCACAGTTGCAATCCATTAAAAACAAACACTGAGGGAGTGCCTGCACTATGTTTACATTTGCAACATGCAGCCATGTATTTAGTTCACACCTCATTTACATCCTCATCATGCTGTCAGCCCTGAAACTACATAAAAAAGCAAAGTGTAGCTAGGGAAACTAAAGATGAGGAGACTTGTTTATGTGGAGAACACAGAAAAGAGACTATTACTTTGGGATACATCTGCACAGAGGATTATTGAATTCAGAAGGTATGCTTGCATTTTGTCAGCTAGATACCGCATATGCTGAAATATAATTAAGAAAAATATGTATAATAGTTTAATATTTATAAATATATATTTGATTAGCAAAGGCTTTTACACTTATAATCTGTATGCATTCGTTAGAAATTTACTAATGGCATGGGCATGTTTGTCTTGACATTTCACAAATAAGCATGACTGGCAATACCTTAACAAGGAATGTTCTGTGTTAAATCTGCAGAAATGTTTCAGGGATAGTTCATTTAATAGCACTTTTAGCATTTCAAATATGGCTTGTTAGCAAATTTGTCATTTGCCTGTTCTTTTGGGGGTGGGGGAGCAAAGCTGCATTTCTGTTATGGCACGAACAAGATTATGTTGCTGTTGTTACTCTCCTTTTTTGCATCCATCATGTTGTTCATATTTCAGACCTCTAGACTGTTTTATGTTTATCCAGTGGGTAATACTGAAAACTACATTTTCTGTTTTATCAGGGAACAGTTATTTGGTAGTTATGTGATACTTACATGTATTATCCTTGTATTGTCTTTCAGGACACCTAGGACTATGCCACCCAAACATCTCAATCCTAAAAAATCACCCTTCACTGACCCTGAGAATCAGGTCATTTTTGAAGCTTTTAGGTGACATGGTGCCTTCCTGCTTGACTGAGGACATGCAGATATGTCAGGCAGAATGCAGATTTGGCAGTAGATAATCACAGATGTTACTGTAGTAGGTGGCCACAGCAGGACATATGACCAGATGTGTCCATAGGGTCACTGACAAGATCTCATCTGCACAGAAGACAACAGCTGCAGTGGGGCATGATTGGATAGGTACTCGGGTGCTTGCTACAGAGCCACCAATAACAGCAAATGAAGTGCTCCTGTCCACTGTCATGGATCCAGACAGCTCCCAAGAAAGTGCAGAACAGCATGTCCTTGACATTGGTGCTACTGTTTCAAGGACAGCAAGCACGTCCCAGGAGGAGCTTCCAGGTAGGCTTTTGTATCTCAACTGTTAAAGACTGTTGTATAGTAAAACAATTGAAATCAATACAGTAGTTCTGTTTCACAAGATTTTTTTGGGGGGGATGAAGATTGCTACAGTTAACAACACACCTGGGCTTAGGTTGGAGTTGCCATCCAAGTGCTTGTTGAAAGTACAGTTAATGGGCATATAAAGGGGAAAAAAGTATCACCCCTTGTGTTATTGTTAATTGTGATGATGTTGTCCTTATCTTTTGCTTAACTTCTTCCAGGACCATCTGGCATACAGAGGATACCATCATCTGCACATTGTAAGCCAAACATTTTTATGTCAGTACAGACAAGCAATTCAAAAAATATTTTAGTGTCTAAAAGGGGCAGCAATAATTTGTTAGCATATATTGGACTATAGTAGTGTAGGTATTAATTGTTCTTGTATCTGTTGCTTATTATCACAGCTGAGCCTGACAATGAAAGTGTGGAACTTCTACCACCTGATGTCAGAGTATCAGCAGACTCCGATGATGATGGAGTCCAAACAGAGGTACAGTTGGAGGGGGGGGGGGTGCAGAGGTTGACTCTGACACTGAGGTTGACATACAGTCATCCCCTGAAATTCCATCAGACACAGTCAGTAGGCCTATGCTTACCCATTCCAGTGAGCCCACAGATATTTTACAGGTGCAGGGGGAGACAATCGATCTGGGAAGTGTGGTTACTGCGGCTTCACTGCCTGTTGACTCTGGCCATAGCCAAAGTGAGGGTGAGGTGCCATGCAGGAGGTTTGTTGGGGTTAGGGGTGCTCGGAGAAGGCCTGTTGTCCATTCTCCACCTGATGCAGGTGTCTCTTCCCACGCCACTCAACATATGTTTAGGGCCATCATTGAGGCACAGGTATGTTCCAACAGATGTTCCAGAGAAATGCTTAAGGTTGTAGATGTGGCACAGGCTGACATGGATGACTGCCTCCACTGATTCAATGGATCAGATGAATGACACACTGGAATGATTAGTGTCTCTGAAGGAAAATCTGCTGGGAGGGGATGGTATCCTTGTGGGCAGAGGTCAGCCACATTATCTGCTGTTAGCCAACTTGGCCATGCCCAATCACAATCCCACAGTGGCAGTACTTCCACTGCTCCATCAGTGGATAAGCTGTCCAAACCCAGACTTGGCCATGGGGTCAGAGTCCCGGGTGTACTTGTGAGGGGAGTTCATCTAGCAGACATCAGTCACATTCAAGTAGCAGGAGTGCATCTGACCATGGGTGTGGACATGCCAGTGCAACTCCTGGCAGAGCCAATTCTCATGGTCAGGGATGACAATGATGAACTGCCATCTCTACCACCCATGTTCATACCTGTCCAACATATCAAGACATAGAGCTAGCAAAAAGCTTGGCTGTGTTCATGCAGACACTCACACACCAATTTCACCTAGAGGACCCCTACAGACATGCACACAACAGTTACATGGTTCAGCCATGCAGCTTAAAACTCATTTTGTCTCACTGGCCATTTCTTTCTTTATCCAAATGTCTGACTGTTTCTCTTTCTTACTCACACACACTCACCAACCTTTTGTGTCAGCCTAGGCTTCCTGCACCCCCCCACTTCCACCAACACTGTGTGCAAGTGATGCCATATTCCTGTTTTGTAACTTTTTGATTCAAGTATACATAAGCTTTGTGTCTGATGCTCAGGGTGCATAGTTGACTTAGTTCTTAGTATATATGCATTTGTGATGTTGAACTGGTAATTGTACCTTTGACTTGTACTGGTCTTACAAAGTTAGACAGTAGATAGCATCAAAATTTTCCAACTTTATTGTGAATGATCTTGTGAGGATTATGAAGTCTAAAACTGCAATGGTTATCATTACTTTCTAACTTCTCTCTAATGATTTTCCAGTACAAATGTATAGTGCTAAACGGATGGCATGCAGTGAACATCACTACTTTTGAGAGGTATGACTGTGTGAATCTTTGGTGCCTGAGGCCTACTACTTAATAATGGGCACACACAAGTCAAATAAGCCTCTGCTGTCACATGTTAAGGTAATTCCTGTGCAAGTCTCCAACCCTTCACTTGCTTAAACTACCAAGTAATGTGGTCTATATAACCATTTACTCACTCAGTAAGTACTCATGCTCCATTCTGAATAACAAGATTAATCTTGTCTCTCCCCTCTTCTTAGGTCTTATGCCTGTTTTTCTGCATACTTTATACAAGGTCTTTGCCTAACTGTAAGAGGCTATTTCTCTGAAGCGGCACTGCGAGGCTCAACTACTGTCCACAGAAAAGTCAATCTAGTGTATGTGTTACGTTCAAATGTATTTTTTTTCCATTAATTGTTCTATCCAACAGCAGCTACTGCACATCACAGGGAAGCACCCCTAGACCATACCTGTAGCGAATGCCGCTACTCTGATTCCCTGAACTATACAGTGGTTCTTTGACATAAAAGTAGCATGTATACTAGTTGAGCATTTCCGCACAACCTTCTACACGTCTTGTCAGCTTTAATTATACTTCTACCTTCAAGATATATCGGTCTCTGTTTCCGCATTTTTGTCAGTCTACTACATTAAATCTGAGTATGTACAGCCCACAGCAGCTACAACCAAAAGTTTAAACACTTCCCAACTGAATTGCATTTTTTTCTTCCTGATTATTTCCCCTTCACTTTCTACTACTTCCCATTATACAAATTAGCACAATACTTTAATCAGAAGATTATTGATAGTTTTTGTCCAGTGAACAGGTTCAAACAAGGCCCAGCCCACTCCATTCACTCTTGCTACACTTGGGCTCAATCCACTCCCCTACCCTTCCCCAATTGCCACCCACTCCCACTACTCCGACATTTATCTTAACCTAACCAATTTCACCACTTTCAATTATCTGATAACTCCACTGTATACCCACCCATACTTAACTTACTAACAACCTCCTCTCTCCCTACCCCATTAAATTACTCCTAATTCATGCTCCTATCCACCAATAAACCCTCTACTTAACTCACTAAGCATGGCCTTTTTCCTTACCTCATTAAATTATACCTCCACCTTGCTCCTATCAACCAATCAACCCTCTACTTAACTTCTTCTCCTCTTCTAGTCTATTTCATCATCCTTACTTATAAAACTCCTAACCACCAATTCAACAACTAGCCTTCACCTCCTCAAAATAAAACATAACTCTCAAAATCCCAAGTTCCACAATGTTATCCTTCCACATATCCCTCCTAATTCTTCTCTTCCTGTCTGCTCATTTAACATCCTATCATAGTCAGTTAGCCACAACCTTCTCCTCACCTATCACTTCACTCTCCGTCTCACCCTACACTACACCCATAAACACTGGTATAGCACCAAATCTCTAACACCAACAAGGCAGAATTTTTCACATACAGATTTCACATCAACTTACTAGTCCACAAGTCCACAACTAGTTCACAAATACACTAAACTAATGCTCAAACCCATTCTTCTATTCAATATCACACCTTAAACTTAGTGATGATATCCACTCAAATCCTGGCCTTAAATCCAATCAACAGGAACCTTACACGTCATCCCTTTCACATACTCATATTACTACTAACCTATCCCATAAAGAATCTGACCTGTTACTTCTCAACATGAATCTCAGGAGTCTAGCAAATAAAATACATGAATTTCACACATTTGTCTCACTCTATTACCCAAACATCGCAGTTCTAACTGAAAACTGAGATAAGTGACAATGAAATTCTAACCCCAGGCTACAGCATTCAGACTGGATAGAATAAACGACAGGACAATAGCAATTTTATCTCCACTATCCAAAATTCTAGAAAAATGCATTCACACTCAGCTCATGAATTACCTTTTATACAATAATCTTCTAATGAATGTCCAACATGGTTTCTGACCAAATCATAGTACCATGACTGCCCTTCTAAGTTGCATGAACACAATCAACCAATTAAAAAATAAACAAATGTGGTGGTGGAATAAACTACACTCAAACTTGAACATTTAAAACCAACCCCCCCCCCAGAACTCAGCAATGCTGAGATACTATTTAGTTGTCTTGAACTAAATCCCAATAAATATCTAACTATTACAGGAACTCACATCTTTCCTAGAAACAACCCCACTATAACGGAGGGATTTTCTTCACTGATCATCCTTAACGTTTCCACAGGAAACCATAATATTGGTAGATCTTTAATACCAACTGGTCCACGTGTACCTCAGACAACCCCTCAAACTTCATCAACCTGCACAGATTCTCCCAAGTAATACAATGCACAAGAACTGACAAAACACCAATAGACAGTCAATTCCAGACCGGATCCTAACCAATAAACCTTTGCATGCCTATCAGTCAGGATGCCTCCCTGATAGCATCAGCAACCACCTTCCAACCTACCTGGTCGACAACAGCTATACCTCCCCAAAATATAATATACAGAAAAAAAAAAAAACTTTATACCTCAAACATTTTCATCCATGCTCCAGCATTGTGACTGGACTCCACTAAGATTGCTCCCCTTAGAGACTGTCATAGATTGCTTCAATAACACATTCCTAGACATATTAAATAGCCTAGTACCATCTAGAGCTATAAGGGTAAAATCAAATTACACCCCCTGGCTAACAAACAACACCAAAGAGTTACTCAAACTTAGAGATAAAGCCTGGGCACAATATCAAGCCAACAAAAAACAAACCACCCTAAATTACTACCGGCAACTAAGAAATAAAGCCAAAAAGTGTTTCAAGAATGATAAAGTAACATACTACACTGTCATCCAACAAAACTACCAAAGCAATTCACAAAACTTCTGCACTACCATACAAACAACTTCTACAATCTGGACCAATCCTTGACTCCAATTCCTACATCTACAAAGACTACGGACAGCACAGCTACTCAATTTAATACATACTTTACCAATTCCATACTATCACTAACCAAAAATAACACTAATGCTCCTCTAGCCATACCAATAAGAACCAATCAAACTGCCAATACCTTCTCCGTCAAACCCATTCAACAAGTACCATAAATAAAATGCTTAAAAACTTAAACCTGCATCCCTCGCTGCTGACACTTTACCTGTTGAATACCTGAAGCTAGCTGCTGACGTTATCTCTTATCCTATCTCTATTTTAATTAATCCCTCTATCACAAAACAATACATTCCCAAATTTTAGAAAATATCCTACATTACCCATTACATAAAGGCAGAACCTCTACAGAGCTCTCTAACTACAGGCCAATAGCAATTTTATCTCCACTATTTAAAATTCTAGAAAGATGCATTCACACCCAGCTCATGAACCACCTATTATAGAATAATCTTCTAATGAATACCCAACATGGTTCCTGACCCAATCATAGTACCATGACTGCCCTTCTAAGTTGCATGAACACAATCAACCAATTCAGAAAAGGTCAACTAGTATCTGCCATCTTCCTAGACATGCCCAAAGCACTTGATACCATCTTCCATGAAAAACTCCTCGCAGAACTATCAGTCCTAAAGCTCAGTCAGTCAGTCCTTGCATGGTCTCATAACTACCTATCTGACTGACAACAAGCTGTTAAATGTCACCGTGATTGCTCCTCTCTATTGCCTGTCAGCATGGGCGTTCCACAGGGCTCAATCTTATGTTCTCTCCTTTTCTGTATCTTTACTAATAAACTCCACACTGCTACCCATCATACAGTATGCAGATGATTCTACACTCATCTGTGCTGCACCCTCCCTTCCTCACCTCCAAGAATCAACCCAGTGATCTTTCTCAGCACTAGAATCTTGGCTCTTTAACTCACAACTAATTCTTAATTCTAATGAAACTAAACTAATGCTATTTTCAAATAGCAAAACCTTAGACTGCCTATCCTCATTTCTTATCTATTCATCCAACAATACCAAGATAGATACTGTATCTCAAGCAAAACTGCTCGGTGTCACAACTGATAGCATGAAATTCGATAAACACCTGTCTCTAATCATTAAAAAGGTACACATAAAATTAGGTTCTCTATACAGAATCAAATTTTACCTGACCAACTTCACTAAACAACCCATTGCTAGGACCCACCTACTCTCTACCCTACTCTATGCCTCTCTTATCTTTACCAACCTGAAGAAAATACAGCTAGCAAAACTAGAAGCCTGCTACAAAAAAATAGCCAGATTTGCCACAAACTCCCAGTTCAGATCTCACTATTGCGCTGCTCTATGACAACTCAACTGGCTAGAATTACCTAATCTCTTAACCTACACGCAACCTACAACTGCCCTCAAGGTGATATGCCAACCTGATAAGTGCCCTGTACTTCCAAATATACTACAACCCTACTCAAATAAAATACTCAGATATTCTAACAAATTTCTATTACAAGTTACAAAATCTAATAACAGCTCAGGAGATTCTCCCTACTCCAGCCGTGTCTCCAGAATTTAGAACTCTGTTCCTCAACACAAACTAACTGCTTCTAACCCTTCACAGTTAAAAAAATGTCTTAAGTCTCACCTAACTGATTCCTGGCTTTGCTCATGCTAATCTCCAGGCTAAATACCATTCTTCTTGTACTGCAGCCTTCACTCCAACACTTCTCTTCCCCCTCTGTAGATTTCAGAAGATGTATGTGCTTTCATTGTCCTGTTCTTCCGTATCATATCTGTTAAGCCATTCTCACTCCTCTCGTTTATACCATTTTTCATCTGTCTCCTTAATACTACCTGTAACTCACCATACCTTACTTGCCTTTTTCTTATACCCGCCTACTCCTCATATCATACACTCTCCCAACTTATCTCTGTTATTACTTACTTCTTAGCCTTACCCAACACTTTTCTTCTGTCTCTCTGCTTCCTTCACTTACTCTCTTTATATCTTCTTCCTAATCCCTATGCTTTATGTTCCATGCAAAAGCTCATCTTTATATACTATAAATGTTATCTCTACCAAGATCATGGAACCTTAACATATGCAACTCTTAACAAGTTTGTATTATCCAGTGTATGTAAATGCCCCTCAGCTGATGTGTATTTTAACTACTTTTATATACGGAATGTGTTTGCCTTGGAACTTGTAACCACTTTACTTTTGTATATAACATGTTATTGTTTACTTTGCCTTGGAGTTTTTATCCCTGGGCCTCAGCTGAAAAGGGGCTTCTGCCCAGTCGGACCTTCCTGGTAAACAAATGTTAAATAAAATAAATAAATACATAAATAAAATAAGTGACAAAATGCAAGGATATGTCAGTCATTCATATTATTGCACAATAAACTCCAGGTTCAGTGCTTACCTTGTAAATCCAGCAGTTGCAAGTTTTAGTTCAGGGCAGACTCTGTCTGATGCAAGCAGTACACAGCCAATACATGGGGAAGTAAATGTTGTGAGAGTTGCCTGGCATCAATGTTACTCATATATGCATGTGAGTAGGAAGAAGGTTTTAGGCCCCTAGGTGGTGAGTGAGTGTGCTATGCGTTGTCTCTTAGCCAATGTGATGGCATAGTGAGCACGCCTACATCTGCCTATACCCACAGCAGCTGCTGGTTCCCCCTCTGACTCGTCACCTGTGTGTGGCTGTAGTGACCTTGGCACTGGTGGTGGGATATGTGCTCCTTCCCACTGATGATGATGCTGCTGAAGCTGTTTTCTCAAGATGATGTTGTGTAGCATGGCACATACTGTGAATATTTCAGTACATCTGTGGATTGTACTGCACGGCTCCCCCAGATGTGTCTAAGCACCGGAACCACAACTTCAGCAGCCCAAACACATGCTGTATGATAGTTCTTGTTTGAACATGTGCCTCATTATGGCATTCTTCAGTCGGTGTGTGTGCATTTCTGATGGGTGTCATCAGCCATGGTTTCAGTGCATAACCTGCATCCCCCAATTAAATGACCATGTGTGATATCCCCCCAGTGAACATCTGATACAGTTGGGAGGTGTGCCAGACATGTGAGTCATGGTAATTGCCAGAGTTGCCAGCACACACATTCAATAGGATTCCCTTGGCATTACACATGTGGCAGTTTATAATAGAGTGGAAGCCCTTTCTATTAATGTAGAGCCTTCGCTGCTCCCCTGGTGGTGCCTTAATTTCTACATGTGTGCAATCTATGGCACCCAGTACTTCAGGGTAGTGTGCTGCAGAGTAGAACTTCTGCATATTTCTGGACCCATCCTCAAGATTACGGGGAAAATATATGTGGTCTCTAGCATGTTGGAGCATAGTATTCAAGAACTGATCAAGGATCCTGGATGCTGATACCTGTGTCACCCCATCATGTCACCTGTTGGTCTCTGAAAGATACCTGCAGCTACAATTCTAAGTGCTACACATACCATTGTCTCCGCTGTTATGGGTTCTCCTTGGTTTGCCCAGGCTCTGAGTTGAGGGTGACAGAAGTTGCAGAGTTCCTTTAGTGTGTCTCTGTCTACCCTGTAGCTCGCTACAGTTTCCACCTCATGTAGGTTGTGATAAGTTACCTGGGGTTTTGAAAACTCTTCTCCTTCTTGGCCATTGCCTATCAGCACATCCACAGCATAGACTTTAGCCTGCTGCACACACATATATGAATTAAAGCAACAGCAGTCCCTAGCATTGTTTCTATGTAGACTCCTTTCCATGGCTGTATTCCAGTAAGTTTTGGAATTTACAGGAAAAAACAGCACTGAGTCTACATGATTGCTTTATAGCTTGTTGAACAGCTCCTCCATCTTGGATTGGTTGATTAGTATACGGTATTCAGCTGCTTATGTTGTAATTTGCATGCCACAGTGTCTAACTTGTTTGTGTGACTATGTGCGGCTCTACACACAGTGCTGAGACACTTACTGAATCCACATTGGTGCACTACCATACAACATGCACACGGTGTAAGCACACCATGTAGGCATTATTGAATCTGGCCGATACTTTAACTGGATGTACATCATGCTCACACCATCACCATGGACAGCAAGGAAGATTTATACCCTCTCTGACTCTGTTTTTATGGAACACATTGCAGTCAACTTATCTAGTCTGACTTACAGTAAGAGTGCTTATTTTGTTGAGGGGTGATCACCATTACAGAAACTGTTAGATCTGTCAATTGTTTGCTCCTATGCTCCACCATAGTCATCATTCCTCATTAAATACTTATTCCTGCAACATCTCAGTGGATGTATCCAAATCAGACTGGGCAGCAGATGGTTCAGGCCTAGCCTTTTGGAACTTCTTTTTTTGGTGCGAGCAAGACATCCAAGGCTGAGGGTTCCGCAATCATGGATTGTGCGATATAGTATCTTTGTTGCACATAAAATACCTGCTTATATTCCTAGTCAAAGACTCCGCTGAGCCACCAAAACAGGGAGTCCCTGCATGCCTTGCTGATAGCTATTGGGCTGTTGAGGAAAGAGTACAGCGGAGACCACTGGACCTGTAGGGTCCACTGAAGAACCCGCATGTGTAAGCGAGCATGGAGAAGAAGTGGAATAGCTGCTGCCATTGAACCCAGGGCCCTCAGGACCGAAGCCGCCGTCGGACACGGTTGCAGGACTGCTGTGATATGACACCTCAGGCTGGACAGTCGATCTGGAGTGAGGAAGGCCCGCATTGATCTTGTGTCCAACCTTCCTCCTATGAAATCTATAAGTTGTGTGGGATGCAGTAAAGATTTTTCCATGTTTATGGTAATGCCCAGCCTCGGGGCTATAAGGAGGAAACAGTCCCTGGCTGAGCACAGTAGATGCCGTGATGATGCCGTGAGGAGCCAGTCGTCCAGGTACAGAAAGATTTGTATTCCCTGGAGTCTCAGGTGGGCCGCTACCACTGCTAGTACCTTGGTGAACACCCTGGGGGCAGAGGTGAGACCAAAGGGAAGGACCCTGAACTGGTAGTGGCTGGCTCCCAGCCGGAAGCGAAGGAACCTCCTGGACCGTCTGTCCATCCGAATGTGGTAGTACGCGTCCTTGAGGTCGATAGAGCACATCCAGTCATTCTCCCGCAAAAGGGGGAGTATAGATTGTAGAGTGACCATCCAGAACTTTTGCTTGGTTACAGACAGGTTCAGCAGGGAAAGGTCTAAGATCGGTCTTAAGTCCCCCGTTTTCTTTGGCACCAAGAAGAACCTGGAGTAAAACCCTGATCCGGTCTGATCTCGGGGGACGCTGGATGGCTCTTTTTTCTAACAGCTGCTCGATTTCAACAGCTGCTGCCTCCCTTTGGTCGGGTGGTACATCGGGGAGGCTTCGGGATCTGGGGATTTTGCTCAGGGGAATGGCATAACCTCTGGATATGACACGAAGCACCCAACGGTCTGACGTGATTGACTCCCAAGATGTCAGGTGCCTCGAAAAATGCCCCCCGACTGCCTCCAGAGATGGACAGCCGGGCAACCCTTCAGGGCTGTTGCGTGGGTCTGTCAGAGAAGGGTTCTCTGGACCCAAAGTTCCTAGGAGCCCCTCTGCCTCTAGGACGGCGAGCTCCCTGTCCTCCTCTGCCACGGAAGGACTGGTTGTCCGGAGCATGTTGGGATTGCTGCGACTTCCGGAACCACATCTTTTTCTGTCCCTTTTGGTTCTTCGAGAAGGACCTCTGGGGAGCTGAGAAGTGGACTCCGACGGCAGACAGCGTCTTCCCGTCCTTCTCGCTCTGGACTAACATTTCATGAACAGTTTTGCCAAACAGGGCAGAACCATCAAAGGGGGCATTCACGAAGGTCGCTTTGAAGGGCTCTGTAAAGTCACAGTGGCGGAGCCAGGCCTGACGCCTCATGACGAGGCCCGCTCCACTAGCTCTAGCGGCTACCTCAGTTGTGTGAGATAGCAGCCGCATAGAAGTATTAGAAACTGATCTGAGAGTGGCCATACGGGTGGAGTACATGTGCTTGTCCTCCGCCGACATGGACTCTGGGGGAGATGCCGCGTACTCTTTAATCAGGTCCCGTTGCATCCTGATGACATGTGCCATGTAGTTCAGAGCTCTCAAAGAGAAGGTTGCTGAACTAAAAGCTCGCTTCCCAATGCGATCCATCGAGCGGGACCCTTTGCTCAGAGGATGCATAGAGGGACTTTCCTGGGCTAATTCCCTCTTTGTGGCTGCGGCCATCATCATAGCATCTACCGGGGGGCCCTTGCTCCAATGAGTGTGGTCGGCCAGTGGGCTCAGGATTCGGTCCGGACACTTGGGGACAGGCTCAACGGTGTCCGGTTCCTTCCATGCTCTGGTGGAAATAAGGTCCACCAGAGGATCGGCAGGAGGGGACACCAAGAGGTAGATGGGCCCACCTCGAATGCCTCCAAGAACACAGACTCGTCTGAGGAGGCCTTGGGGGCAGACCACCCCCCCCCCCGATTCTAAGCATCTCCATAATGTCTCCAAAGGAGACGTCCTCCGGGGGTGACCTTGGGGAGCTCTCCCCTTCATCCAAGTCTGTGTCTTGATGTGGACTCAGGGGAGTCCGCATGTCTCCTTTTACACTTACGCTTCCGAGGCACTTCCTCGGGGAGAGTGTCCGAGGAGTCCTCTTCAGCAGCCAGATGTTCCAAAGGAACTACTTGGGACATCGAGGCGGGCTGTCCCTGGGACCGGCTGATGGGAGCCTGGCCCAGCTGCAAGGGAGTGCGGGGTGAAGCCGTGGCAGGGACCGGGGGTCCGGTAGTCCTCAACAGTGCCCTTTCCACTACGTCAAAAGCCGAGGGAGAGCCGGCCTCTCTAAGCCCGAGCCGACCCCCACTCGGATCCGGCCGCGGATCGGGCGGAGCCGAGACCGTCGGATCCGAGAGACCAATGTGCTCCGACCTGAGCGGTCGACACACCAGCTCCCCTGGATCCGAGGCTAGGCCCTCGGCTCCGAGGTCGGTCGAAGTACCCGAAGCACTCAAGGGTTGGATCGGATCCAAGGTGCGCCGACCAATGGGATCGAACCACCCTCGGATCCAACTCTGCCGGCTCCGACAGCTCGAACCCGAAGCGGGTCAGAGAAGGAGCCAAAGGGCGAAAAAATGGGGTCAAGCCCCTCCCAGTTGGGGGCTAAGAGCACTCCCATTTGCATCTGGGCCTGGATGAAACGCCTCATCATCCGGTCCATGTCTGCTTCTGACATTGAGAAAGTGGATCTAGATGAGGCCACCGAAGCGGACCTAGAGAGCCGCCTCAGGGACCTCATCGAAGGGCTAGTCTCCCCCTCCTCGAGTCCGGAAGAGAACCGAGGGGAATGGAGCCAAGGAGGAGGAGATCTAGAAGACACAGGAGAGGCCCGCTTAGACGGAGGGGCCGAGCTTGAGGTCTCGGCCCGCCGTTTCTGGTGCCTCTCCTTATGTCTCTCCTTCTGTCTCTCCTTCTCCCTATTGGTCTCCCTATCCTCCGGCTTCTTGGTGGGAGGTTGAGTCCCTGCCGGGGAAAGAGAGACCGTAGCACCCGTAGGAGGTTGCTGGCTAACAGGGGCAGAGGCGGCCGCATCTGGAGGAGAAGTCCGCCAGTACTAACCGACCTCCGGCTCCCTTAAGCTCGGGGTTGAACCCTGCGTATATGGTACAACCAGATGACAGGTGTTCAACCCCAAGCATTCTTGCGCAGTGTGGCCATCAGCTGGGGACACCTTGTGGCCATACTCGGTACATTTCGAGAAAACTGCCTTAGCGGCTTCTGCCATGATACACCCTATAGGCCTAACACACAACAAAAAACTGAAACTCACACAAACTACGCAAAACCCGAAGAAAAAGTTTAAGGTAAAGAGAGGAAAGCCTAAAACACACACAACTGTAAAAAAGAGTAAAACTTTAAAGTTTTCCTGTCAAACTTATCTGAACAATTTGCTACCAGGAGCTCGAGGAATCCGTTGCTACTTGAAACGCGGCAAACAAAATCTGAGGTCAGTTAGGGCTTAGCAGGGGATTATGGGTAGAGGGAGGAGCTAGGAGCTCGGATCCTAAGCTTTTGAAATGCCGGCTCGGATCCGAAGTCGGATCCGATACCCACAGGTTGCAGATAAATGAAGTCTGCCTACTTCAGATCTAATGCTATTTTCAAATAGCAAAACCTTAGACTGCCTATCCTCATTTCTTATCTATTCATCCAACAATACCAAGATAGATACTGTATCTCAAGCAAAACTGCTCGGTGTCACAACTGATAGCATGAAATTCGATAAACACCTGTCTCTAATCATTAAAAAGGTACACATAAAATTAGGTTCTCTATACAGAATCAAATTTTACCTGACCAACTTCACTAAACAACCCATTGCTAGGACCCACCTACTCTCTACCGTACTCTATGCCTCTCTTATCTTTACCAACCTGAAGAAAATACAGCTAGCAAAACTAGAAGCCTGCTACAAAAAAATAGCCAGATTTGCCACAAACTCCCAGTTCAGATCTCACTATTGCGCTGCTCTGTGACAACTCAACTGGCTAGAATTACCTAATCTCTTAACCTACACGCAACCTACAACTGCCCTCAAGGTGATATGGCAACCTGATAAGTGCCCTGTACTTCCAAATATACTACAACCCTACTCAAATAAAAGACTCATCAGATATTCTAACAAATTTCTATTACAAGTTACAAAATCTAATAACAGCTCAGGAGATTCTCCCTACTCCAGCCGTGTCTCCAGAATTTAGAACTCTGTTCCTCAACACAAACTAACTGCTTCTAACCCTTCACAGTTAAAAAAAAATGTCTTAAGTCTCACCTAACTGATTCCTGGCTTTGCTCATGCTAATCTCCAGGCTAAATACCATTCTTCTTGTACTGCAGCCTTCACTCCAACACTTCTCTTCCCCCTCTGTAGATTTCAGAAGATTTATGTGCTTTCATTGTCCTGTTCTTCCATATCATATCTGTTAAGCCATTCTCACTCCTCTCGTTTATACCATTTTTCATCTATATGTCTCCTTAATACTACCTGTAACTCACCATACCTTACTTGCCTTTTTCTTATACCCGCCTACTCCTTATATCATACACTCTCCCAACTTATCTCTGTTATTACTTACTTCTTAGCCTTACCCAACACTTTTCTTCTGTCTCTCTGCTTCCTTCGCTTACTCTCTTTATATCTTCTTCCTAATCCCTATGCTTTATGTTCCATGCAAAAGCTCATCTTTATATACTATAAATGTTATCTCTACCAAGATCATGGAATCTTAACATATGTAACTCTTAACAAGTTTGTATTATCCAGTGTATGTAAATGCCCCTCAGCTGATGTGTATTTTAACTACTTTTATATAAGGAATGTGTTTGCCTTGGAACTTGTAACCACTTTACTTTTGTATATAACATGTTATTGTTTACTTTGCCTTGGAGTTTTTATCCCTGGGCCTCAGCTGAAAAGGGGCTTCTGCCCAGTCGGACCTTCCTGGTAAACAAACATTAAATAAAATAAATAAATACATAAATAAAATAAGTGACAAAATGCAAGGATATGTCAGTCATTCATATTATTGCACAATAAACTCCAGGTTCAGTGCTTACCTTGTAAATCCAGCAGTTGCAAGTTTTAGTTCAGGGCAGACTCTGTCTGATGCAAGCAGTACACAGCCAATACATGGGGAAGTAAATGTTGTGAGAGTTGCCTGGCATCAATGTTACTCATATATGCATGTGAGTAGGAAGAAGGTTTTAGGCCCCTAGGTGGTGAGTGAGTGTGCTATGCGTTGTCTCTTAGCCAATGTGATGGCATAGTGAGCACGCCTACATCTGCCTATACCCACAGCAGCTGCTGGTTCCCCCTCTGACTCGTCACCTGTGTGTGGCTGTAGTGACCTTGGCACTGGTGGTGGGATATGTGCTCCTTCCCACTGATGATGATGCTGCTGAAGCTGTTTTCTCAAGATGATGTTGTGTAGCATGGCACATACTGTGAATATTTCAGTACATCTGTGGATTGTACTGCACGGCTCCCCCAGATGTGTCTAAGCACCGGAACCACAACTTCAGCAGCCCAAACACATGCTGTCTGATAGTTCTTGTTTGAACATGTGCCTCATTATGGCATTCTTCAGTCGGTGTGTGTGCATTTCTGATGGGTGTCATCAGCCATGGTTTCAGTGCATAACCTGCATCCCCCAATTAAATGACCCTGTGTAATATCCCCCCAGTGAACATCTGATACAGTTGGGAGGTGTGCCAGACATGTGAGTCATGCTAACTGCCACAGTTGCCAGCACACACATTCAATAGGATTCCCTTGGCATTACACATGTGGCAGTTTATAATAGAATGGAAGCCCTTTCTATTAATGTAGAGCATTCGCTGCTCCCCTGGTGGTGCCTTAATTTCTACATGTGTGCAATCTATGGCACCCAGTACTTCAGGGTAGTGTGCTGCAGGGTAGAACTTCTGCATATTTCTGGACCCATCCTCAAGATTACGGGGAAAATATATGTGGTCTCTAGCATGTTGGAGCACAGCATTCAAGAACTGATCAAGGATCCTGGATGCTGATACCCGTGACACCCCATCATGTCACCTGTTGGTCTCTGAAAGATACCTGCAGCTACGATTCTAAGTGCTACACATACCATTGTCTCCGCTGTTATGGGTTCCCCTTGGTTTGCCCAGGCTCTGAGTTGAGGGTGACAGAAGTTGCAGAGTTCCTTTAGTGTGTCTCTGTCTACCCTGTAGCACTCTACAGTTTCCACCTCATGTAGGTTGTGATAAGTTACCTGGGGTTTTGAAAACTCTTCTCCTTCTTGGCCATGGCCTATCAGCGCATCCACAGCATAGACTTTAGCCTGCTGCACACACATATATGAATTAAAGGAACAGCAGTCCCTAGCATTGTTTCTATGTAGACTCCTTTCCATGGCTGTATTACAGTAAGTTTTGGAATTTACAGGAAAAAACAGCACTGAGTCTACATGATTGCTTTATAGCTTGTTGAATAGCTCCTCCATCTTGGATTGGTTGATTAGTATATGGTATTCAGCTGCTTATGTTGTAATTTGTATGCCACAGTGTCTACCTTGTTTGTGTGACTATGTACGGCTCTACACACAGTGCTGAGACACTTACTGAATCCACATTGGTGCACTACCATACAACATGCACACGGTGTAAGCACACCATGTAGGCATTATTGAATCTGGCCGATACTTTAACTGGATGTACATCATGCTCACACCATCACCATGGACAGCAAGGAAGATTTATACCCTCTCTGACTCTGTTTTTATGGAACACATTGCAGTCAACTTATCTAATCTGACTTACAGTAAGAGTGCTTATTTTGTTGAGGGGTGATCATAGATTAGATTCATAGATTATAGATTAGTACTAGGCTAATTGCCATTACAGAAACTGTTAGATATGTCAATTGTTTGCTCCTATGCCCCACCATAGTCATCATTCCTCATTAAATACTTATTCCTGCAACATCTCAGTGGATGTATCCAAATCAGACTGGGCAGCAGATGGTTCAGGCCTAGCCTTTTGGAACTTCTTTTATTGGTGCGAGCAAGACATCCAAGGCTGAGGGTTCCGCAATCATATATTGTGCGATATAGTGTCTTTGTTGCACATAAAATACCTGCTTATATTCCTAGTCAAAGCACTGTATCATTTAATAACAGTTTCCCCAAATGATATTTCCTCTATGGGGGAGTCAAGAGGCAGGGTGCCCTCATCATCAGAGGCAAGATGACCAGGAGAATGGATTTGTCATAAATAAGCTAAGAATCTTCATCAGAATCAGATCCCTCCAGCTTCTCAGATGAAGATTCATGTTTACTCTCCTGGGTGGGATAGGGAAAGAAGGAGATGACAGGAACGAAGGGGGGGGGGTTAAAGGGACAAGATGTCCTTACATAACCTTGTGAGAACTCCACCCATCCTTTTTCCTGAAACATCTAAACTGGAGAAACATTTTTAGTTTTCGATTTCTTTTTCTTTGGGGTGACATCTGCTCTAATGAAGCATACCATGCAGAACTTTGGCGAACTTCAGTCAAAGTACTGGGCACATATTCGCTCATAAGGATTTGAGGAATGCACTCCAGTCCCTCTGAAATTATCACTCTTGGATCCCCCTCCTCAACTGCTTTGGTATGAACAGTCTTACTGGACATGTGAGAGTCAGACACCAAACCAGCCTCTGCTGGGGTCATGGTTTTGGGTGCCTAAAAAGGAGTTGGACATCTCAGTGGGTGAGTTCAAATCACAGTGGGCAGCAGATGGTTTAGTGGCCTTGCCTTTTTGAACTTCTTTTTTGTTGAGAGTGGGACATCTGAGGCTGAGGGCTCCATGATCATGGATTGCCCAGGAAAGTTCAAATTCTGGGTTTCAAAATAAGTATTTAACGAGGAAAGACAACTATTATGGGGCTTCGGAACACACAACTGACAGACCTGACAGTTTCTGTAATGGCGATCAGTTCCTAGACAAAATAAGCCCTAGGAGTGGAGGTCCTTATAACGTATCAGCCTACCATAGTCACACTTCCCCTCACTTAGCTGACATTAACAAATCTTTCAATGAAAAATAAAATAAAAAGAAGTCTCTCCAACGGGACACTTATCTGAATAACATCTGTAACCACTGTAGAAGTTAAGAAGAAAATAGGTAATGGTAGTAACTAACAACAACAAGGAAAGCTGACCATTGGGAGTGAAGATCCTGCATTCAAACTGGCAGCAGGATAGTCAGAGGATCTTACACTCCTATGTCCATTTATGTACCCCCCCCCAACACCAATGGGCTTAGGTCATTCACTGGATGTATGAGCACAGGGAACTTTTTGGCTTTGGTTAACCAGCCGGATGTCAGGTTACCTTGGCGAGATAACTCAACAGTATTGGAATACTGCACCAGTGACCTAAGTTAGGACATCCAGTAGATCAATGGACACAAACCAATATACAAAATCATTCCAATGGTCACAAACCAGTAAAAAAAATCATTCTATCACAGGGGAATTTCTGATTTTATATTACTTTGACAGATAGACTTGATAAGTCACCAGAAATTAGACATATAAAGTGGCAAGAATCACTCAAGCCAGTTACAAGGTTTGCCAGCTAGTATTGCATATTTGAGGGCTGTTACAATGTTTAGGTTGTTTAACTCAGTCAGAAGGTACAAGGTTTGATTATCACCTTTCAAAGGGAAATTGACTAGGCTTAAAATGGCCTAGAATCACAGCTAGTCTAGTACTTACCTATGAACTTATAAAAAATATACAGAAGTCCATACTTCATTCCTCTCCTCTCTAAACATCTTCAAAAATTTTTATTTATTTAATTATTTGTACATTTGATAACTGGGTTAGTCCAAGGAGAAGCTCTAGGAAAGTAATTAAAAAAAAATTAACAATTCAGGTTGTACGATACGTAAGAGTACAAAAACAGAGAAAGAGAAGTATACAACATGACTGTTGACAAGGCAAAAGTACAGTATATTGAGAATGCAGTAACAATACGTTTGAGAAATTTGTTTAGCATTAAGTTATATACAAGGAATATAGCAATTCCTAAAATAAAAAATATGTAATATACAATAAAGAGCAACATCATGACATAGTACAACAAGGATGTGTTTAATATCATAGGTTCTAACTGCAGAGAGAGTAATATGTGCAGACAGTTTAGACAGCGGATACCAGGCAGATATGTATACTGAGAGAAGAAAAATTCATTAGGTGATTTCTTGACAAGTAAAATCAGTCAGATTTCAGCTAAAGGACCACATCAGCAATCAGAGACTGCTCCTTAATGATTAAAATGTCTTCAATGCCGAGTAATGTAACTACTGATATGACCCACTTTATGCTCATGAACACCATCTGCAGACAGATGGAAAGAAAATAACTCATAGGACTCCTGTTATTGACTTTCCAAGGTGTTTAACTCTCTTATGCTTGCAGACTATCCCAGGTGAGACATGAAGACCTAGCAGTCAAGTGATTTAATGGCCATCTGAACAGCAAAGCATTCCATGGGTTTGGAAAATCAACACCCTCTTAACTATACTCTTCAATGAGGTTCTGTAGGACTCTAGTAGGAGCTTTATTATTCATAGCCATTACTAAATCAATGTTTCTGGAAATGCATAATTACAAATATTGCTCTATGCCGACAAGTGGGCCTTATTCAGATATGAATCAGCCATCTGTACAGTTGGGAACTGCTCGGTAAAAGTCAGTCATTCATCAAGAAAGCTCTGTAGATAAACTTTCACATTCATGAGGAAAACTGATTTGAGATGGTGTAATTCTTCAAGGCCATCAAATTAATGACTACCTTCAAGTACCTTGGGTTCTAGTTACAATCAGCACTAACACTCAGTATGCACCCTCACTAATGTGCATGGTAAATAAAGTACCCAATTAAATGGAGAATATTGGGTCTGTCACTTACCATCCAGAGAGGCTGAGGGGGAATTAGCATGTGAGATGTAGCAGGATTATTGCCTGCATTCTCCATGCTTTTAGGAGAGTCCCTAGTGCTCTAGTGCTGAGGATTTGTCTCTCTCTCACTTCCATGGCCCAGTTCGATTCCTGGTCAGGGAAGCTTCAGTGGACTTTTGAACATATTTGCGCAGCAGGTTAAGGCTGGGTTTTGTATGCCAAAGGTGCAGGGTTCAAATCCCCTCCCATGAACCTAATGTTTGTCTGGCATTTGGAGTAATGGGTTTAGGCTGTAAGCTGTAGTTCCTCTGGTATAGGGTTTGACTACATCAGCCCACAGTTGCCTACTGTGTGATCTTAAATTAAGTCTCTTAAGCAGGCAGTGCTTGGAGGTAACTGGGAATTTGGGCTAGGCTCCTCAATGGTCCTCTGGAGTGCAAGCCTAGTAATTACATATGAACCTATGAGAAATCAAAATAGCCACAGGGAAGGCTGCCCCCATACCTTTGTTATGTACAATACCATGCCCACACCCACTGATGAATAACACCTAACAGCTCAAACCTATACTGAAGAGAATCTGTGCATTTGTTGTGAGCTTGCATAATAGGGACATTACCTGGATTCTCCTTACTGACCCTCTAATTTATAAGATATTTACATCTTAAAACCTGCTTCTTCCTGGCATTCTTTTCATTATGCAATATCCTCTTGAGGACCCTCAGCTCACATTCTTTCTATTCAGCTTTCACTTAAGTTCATAGGTAAGTACTAGGCTATCGGCCCTAGGGCCTATATAAGCCTAGCCAAAAGATGTTCCCTGGCTTTCGCCACCCAAGAAAATTATTTTCCTGTGCCCTTGTCGAGCAGAGCCACAGATGTGATCCCCGGGGTGAATTTCCTGTTTCCTATCCAATTGTCAAGATTTCTCTTAAAGAGAGCTAATGAGGAGCTTTGCTTGACATGAATGGGCAGTCTGTTCCAGAGCATGGGAAGTCTCTGGGACAGGCATCTATCCCTCCAGCATGTTCTGTTTATAGTGGTGACAAGGATTAGGTCACTGGAACATGTGGCCTGGAGAGATTGGTATTTCTTTAAGTGTAGCATGTCCATCAGATCTGGGTTAGACATGGCTTTGTATGTTAGGCAGAGGTCACCTCTGTGTAGGCGATATGTGAATGAGTAGAGTTGGAGTTTTTTTCAGACGGTCTGTGTATGGCATCTGTTTCAGGCTGGTAATCCTCTTAGTGAGGTATTTCTGTGGCCTTTCTAGTTGTTGTAGATGTCTTGTGAGGTACATGCCAAATGGGGCGTTGTACTCTATAATGGGTCTAATGAGTGATGAGTAGAGGGGAACAATGACCTCTCTTTTTCTGGAGGAGAACCCCTTTGTGATGAGGTGTGCCACGTAGAAGGATTTCCTGACTACTGTGGTGACATGATCAAAGGAGAGACTACTGTCCACCTGTGTCCCAAGATATCTTATCACGCTTTCAATGTTTGGTAAGGCTACCACCTATGTGGTACTTCACGGGTATGGACGTTTTCCCAAAGGGGATGACAATGCACTTCCTGGCATTGAGCTTGAGGTCATGACTTTGACACCAAGCATCAGTCTCAGTGAGGCCTCTTTGTAGACTTTCCACATCATTAGGTGATTTATTATGGCTCCTAGTTTGCAGTCATCTGTGAACTTCATTAGCCAGAGACCAGCTGTATTAGTCTGGACGTCTGAGAAGTAGATACCAAACAGGACAGGACCTAGGACCGAACCCTATGGTACTCCACTTGTCACTGGTCTGAAGTCGGATTTGGAGTCGGCTACTTTCACTGTGTGGGTTCTGTCAGAGAGCCAGTTGGCCACCTGTCTTGTGACATAGGGATTTATGCCCAGTCCAGTGAGTTTATCTATAATACCAGAGTGGGGGATGGTGTCGAAAGCCTTGGCGAGGTCAAGATAGGCTGTGTGCACCACTTTACCCTCATCTACAGCTCTAGTGACTACTTCAAATAAGAAAATCAGGTTTAGGAGGCATGATCTACCTTTTACAAACCCAAACTGAGTGGGGACCAGAGTTTGGAGGTTACCTATGTCTTTGTTTATAAGCTCCAGGATGATGCCTTCCATGGCCTTGCAGACCAGGCTTGTCAAGCTGAGGTGGTAGTTCCCGGGGTCAGTGGTGGCACCCCCTCTGTGGAGTGGGATAACCATCACTGTGCACCATTCCATAGGCACAAAGCCTGAAGTGAGGCTATGGTTGAACATGGTACTTGGGTGGGGTGAGAGTTTGTTCTGTAGTTCCTGCAGAACACAGCCTGGGATGTTGTCTGGTCCCATGGATGCTGTGTTCTTGGCTTTGGAGAGTGTGGTCTTTACTAGTGCGTCTGTGATTACAGGGGTTTTGCAATCTTCTGGTATGAAGATGAGCCTTTTGGGGGGTGAAGGGGGGGTAAAGTTTGCACTGAATCTGTCTGCAGGATGTTGGCAATATCATTTGGTTCAGTAAATCTAATGCCATTGTGTTGTAGCTCAGAGAAGATCTGAGTGTTGTCATTGAGATTCTTGACATAGCTGTAGAATATTTTATGGTTGTCTTTAGAATCCATGGTGATTTTATTTTCGTAACTAGCTTTGGAGGATTTTATGAGGGATCGCAGCTTCTTACTGAGGCTGACAGGGAGTTCCTGCAATCATGGGATTTTACTCTTTTTTGCAACAGTTTCTTCCTTCTGTTGTAGAGGTTGACCATGGTAGGGGACCACCAGATTGGCTTCCTTTTTTGGAGGCTAGCATCTTGGTTCTGTTGGGGATGGCACGGTCCATGCACTCATGTATTTGCTTATACAGTGCAGTTGTATATGATTCAGCAATCGTGCATCTATTTTCCATCTGTATAGGTGTCATGAAGTTAGCCACTTCTTTCTTAAGAAGCATGAAATTGACTTTGGAGAGGGTTTTTATGGTGGTTTCCTTAATGGGGGGTGAGGGGAGATATGGATGTCTAGGGTAATTAGTTTGTGGTCGGATCTGACCAGTGAGGAGCTGACCTCTGGCATGGAGCATCTGTTACCCATATTGGTAATGACCAGGTCCAGGATGTTGCTACCCCTGGTGGGGGTATGGAAAAGTTGATCTAGGGTGATGGAATTGATGAATTCCAGAAAATGTTGAGGAAATGAGTTAGTAAATGAGTAGTTTTCCCATTTGATGGTGGAATAGTTGAAATCTCCCAATATTAGGGTATTGAGCTGTACCTTAATATTATCCAGTATATCAAGAAACATGGAGTGGGCGTCCTGGGTCATGGTGGGAGATCTGTAACAAACTACAGCCTAAACTGCAGTCTTGCCCCGAGTTAGTTGCACTTGGATAATTTTGGATGCATTTTGTTGAGCAACTACCCTGGAGGTGTGGATATCCTTTATGAATATGGACATGCCTCCTCCTTTAGTGTTTCAGTCCAGGTTAGCTGGCCGAAAGATGTGGTAAGAATTGTAGCCTGGTAATGCAGAGATGCTCTCTGGAGCCTTAAACCAGGTCTCTGTCACTGCACAGATGTCGATGTTCTCCATTTTAAGGAGTGCCTCGAGTGAGTGCATTTTGAGGTTTAGACTTCTAGCATTGAGTAGCATTACCCTCAGATTTTGCTTGCTTGTACCTGTTATGGTGGTGAATTTGTCATTTGAACCTTACCTAAAAAAAGGCACTACAGGGGTGGCAAGAGCCTTAGCCAGTATCCGCAATTCCAAGGGCACAGGTACAGGCCATCTCTGGCCTCGAGTGAGAACATTTTGAGGTTTAGACTTCTAGCATTGAGTAGCATTACCCTTAGATTTTGCTTGCTTGTATCTACTATGGTGGTGCATTTAATGTTTGAGCCTTGCCAAAAAAAGACACTATAGGGGCAGCAAGAGCCTTAGCCAGTATCCGGAATCCCAGAGGCAACAGGTGCAGGCCATCTCTGGCAAAGCATTGTGGCCTGTTGATCATGTCGTCCCAGGCAGACAGATACTGGATCCCCTTAGAATGACACCAGAAGCTTAGCCAATTGTTGAAGTCAATTATTTTGTCCTTGTACTGTGGTATCATTCTGAGCGATGGCAGGATGCTACTCAGAGCTAGTGTCATACCTGCCTGGGCCACATGGTCAGAAAGCTCCCCCATGTCTCTTTTCATGTAGTCCAGGGAGGTACGTCTCAGATCATTCACTCCAATGTGGACAATGACAGAGTCATACTTGTACTTGTTGTAGAGTGACCTGAGTGTGTGCATTATATGCGGATCCTGGCACCCGACAGGCAGCTGACAGTAGCTCTCTCCTTGTTTAGCCTGGTGTGAGGGATGTCAGAGTGCCTGACTATAGAGTCACCTATGACTAAAGTGTTGGATACATTGGTTTTCCTTATGGGCTGAGGTTGAGTGGCATACTGATTTTGTGGGCTGTGTGTCATTCGGGTAGTGTTGGAGGGGTTGCTTGCGTTTCAGCTTTGGAGGTCTCTGTTTGTTTGGGCAGATTTTTATTGAGAGCCTCCGTGAATGTAGGTGTGTGTTTTGTGTTACTATGTGCGAGTTTGGGTGGTGCAGGTTTTGATGGACTCTGTGTTGAGTGTGGTGTAGTGTTTACCTTTGCCTCCTGACTGTCAAGTCCAGTCTTGGCTGGAGACAGCTTGGCTTCCAGTTTGGCTATATAAGTGCATCTCTCACAGGTTGTAGTGTTGGGTGTTAGGAGGAGAGGGTTGTCAGTGTACATGAGGCAATTGCTATATTGCCCCAAGATGCCCAGATTCATCAGGTGGACAGGAGAAAACACCGGGAGATGACCCTTAGACATGCCTGACTAGTGCTTATTAATTTAAGCACTAAAAACTGTTTTACTCTTGATAAGTGAGGAAAGTTGAGTGCTACAGTAATTTGTAGATTATTTAGTGCTTGCAACAAGGTTTGGATAAGTGTGGAGTATAAAGAAACAGTTTTGAGTGCTAAAACTAGAAAACTGGCTAGTTCTAAGGGAAAATCTGAAATGTACACTTTCTGGCACCAGGAATAGTTTAACCATAGTTAAGCAGCGCTGTGCGGAGCGCAAAACCAAGCAAACACTGTTTTTTATGCAGAAAAATGAAAGGGATAGAAATAGCCCAAAATGGCCAATAAAATTACAGATTCTGAGCTGAAACCACTCCTCCAGAGACAGATAGGCTGCTCAAAGCTCACCACTCTCACTGATGAACAGAGACGCTTCCCTCTATCTTAGTAAGGTCTGGGCAACACAGAAACTGCAAAACAGCGCAGAATTCATCAAAATCTGAAAACCGGAGTCTACTGGTTATAGAAAGGTGGGAAATGAGTAGTGAGGTAGGATTTTTTTGGGGGGGGTTTGAAAATTAGAACAGATACAGTAATACAAACACTTTAGAGGCAGTAAAATGCGCTTGCATTACACCTCAGCACTTCGAGCATATTCATCCCACCCAACAAGCTGCAGAGCTTGAGTCTTACTTTCTACATCCCAGGACCAAAACTATGGAAGAATACTGCCAACTACATTAAATCAGCAGACATGAGCCTTTCCCCACAGCAGTCCATACCTCTCAAACTCTTAGCACAAGCAATCTGGACAAAGCCATAATTAATGGGGGGACAAAAGCTCAAAAATAGGAACACTTTTTAAATATTGCTCTTACAAACTTAGAAAGTAGACAGAACAGGTTTTGCATTAGCAAGAATTTTCTGAAGGGTATGAAGTCTGGAACTCAAATGACTGTCATTATTTTCTGACTTCATCCCTCAATGATTTCCCAATGATTTGCCAGAAAACTAGGCATTTATGAAAAACAGATGAAAAATGTGAGGCAAATATCTGGACATTCTGCGAAAATCTGTACAGTTGAGAGGTATGCCTGATGCAACATCTCAGTATGGCTGAGGCCTGCAAATTCTATGCAACAATTACTTGTGAACCTCTGCTATCTCTGAAAAAAACAAAAAAAAAAAATCTTGCTTTTTTCCCACTTTTCTGAGATTTAAAAAAGTTCAGTTACAGGCTTGCTGTTCTTGAACTGTTTGTAAGTTTCTGTGAGGCCATTTTTTGCTTGGGCTAAAGGGAAATCTCTCTGTTGATCAGTGGCAGTGAAAAACATTCAGCAGTCTGCCTGTCCCTGTGGGAGTGGTTACTGACTTGAAACTGTAGTTTTATTGGCCATTTTGGGTCAATTCCAAAACTCCTTCATCTTCCTCTCTTAAAACCCTCTTTTGCGCGTTTTTGTGCATAGCGCAACAGCGGGCACCACCGCCTAATTGGGTTTAAACTATTCCTGGCTCCACAAAGTCTGCTCTTCACTTTTTCCCTTAGAACTGCTCTATCTCTCAATTTAAACACCATATTCTCATTCTAATGCCCTTCACTGGTCCAATTACGTAATCCTACAAGTTAGCACTATTAAAACCATAAGCACTACTTACTCTTATACTCTCTACGATTACCCTGTCGCCTATTGGTCCGTCTTAAATTCAGTTTCCCTATATTACTCTAGCATGTCCAAAGGTCAGTCAATGGTTTCCTCTCCAGTCCAGCTGGTGAATCTGGGAATTTTGAGGCAATGTCACAACTGTCTCATGTACACGGACAACCCTCTCCTCCTCCAAACAGGTTCAAATATATGTGAGAGATGCAACTATTTAGCCAAACTGGAAGCTGAGCTCTCTCATCTCAAAACTGGTGTAACCAGTCAGGAGGAGAAGGTAACCTCACACAACACAATTCCAGTATCACATAGTCCCACCACATCAGCGAACCAAACACATAAATACACAAAAACATACTCGGAGGCTCTACATAAAAATCTACCTATGCAACAGAGACCTCCACAGCAGACATCCAAGCAAACGCTACCTCAAAACAAAACACGCACAACACATAGCCCGCAAAGTCAGTGTGCCAAGCAGCCACAGCCCTTAAGGCTGAATAACACACCTGATACTCTTGTAATAGGTGACTCTATTGTCAGACACACTGACGTCCTGCTCACCAGGCTGAATAAAGAGAAGGTCATGGTGAGCTGCCTGTCGGGTGCTAGGACCCGCCACATAACGCAAGCACTCAGGTCACTCTAAAGCAAATACAAATATGACTCAGTCATTGTACATGCTGGTGTGAATGACCTGAGATGTACCTCCCTGGACTACATGAAAAGAGACATAGTGGAGCTCTCTGATCATGTAGCCCAGGCTGGTATGACCCTGACCTTGAGCAGCATCTTACCCTCACCTAGAATGATGCCACAGTACAAAGACAAAATGATCGATTTTAACAATTGACTAAAATTTTGGTGTCATTCAAAGGGGATCCAGTGTCTGTCAGCCTGGGATGACATGCTCGACAAGCCACGTTGCTTCGCTAGGGACGGCTTGCACCTGTCACCACTGGGCTTTCGGATATTGGCAAAGGCTCTTGCCACCCCATAGTGCCTTTTTAGGCAAGGCTCAAAAGTCAAACCCACCCCCATAGACAGCACAAGGAACAAGAAACTAAGGGTAATGCTGCTAAATGCCAGAAGTCTTAACCTCAAGATGCACGCACTCGAAGCTCTCCTCAGTATGGAGAACATCGATATCTGTGCAGTGACAGAAACCTGGTTCAAGGCTCCAGAGAGCACCCCAGCACTACCAGGCTATACCTCATATCATGCTTTTCGGCCCCAAAACCCAGACCGAACCACAAAAGGAGGGGGAGTTTCCATATTTATCAAGGATATCCACACCTCCAGGTTAGTGGCATTCCACGAAGTATCGGAGACCATCCATGTGCAACTAACAGTGGGCAAGACTGATTTTCAGTTTATAGCATCCTACAGACCACCCTCTCAAAGTCAGGAATCCCACTCGGCTTTCCTGAAAACAGTGGAGAACATGAAGATCTCTCCGAACACCATTATATTGGGCAACTTCAACTACCCAAACATTGACTGGGAGCACTACTCAAGCCCCAGCACCTTAGCCCAAAGGTTCCTGGAAATTATAAACTCAAATGCTATGGAACAACTAGTCACCACTCCCACAAGAGGGGACAACATTACCAACATGGGGACTCTATGCTCCACACCAGAAGTATATCCCTCATTGGTAAGATCAGACCATAAATTAATTTCACTGGATGTCCACATCCCGACCCCACCCCCAGCCCAGAAAACCACAGTGAAAAACTTCTCAAAAGCGAATTTCTCACTTCTCAAAACTGAAGTGGAATCCTTCAAGGCCCCAGGGCCAGTGGAAGCTATGGCCCAAACTGCAGAATCCTATATAAACGCATTCTACGGACATCTCCAGGAATGCATGGATCATGCTATCCCAAACAAAACCAAGACCCAATCATCCAAAGGCAGGCGTCCAGTCTGGTGGACCCTGCCATAAATAAACTGTACAACAGAAGGAGGAAGCTACTACATGATAGAGCAAAATCCCTAATAGGAAGGCATCTCTGATCAGTACTAGCAAAAAATTACGATCCCTCATAAAATCCTCCAAGGCCAGCTTCGAGAGAAAAATTGCACAGGACACCTAAGACAATCATAAGGCTTTTTTCAGTTATGTTAGAAACCTGGGATGCAACTCCCAGACTTGTTCTGAGTTGATTCTAAACGACAAAAAACACACTGAACCCACAGACATCGCCAATATCCTGGCAGACAGGTTCAGTGCAAACTTCTCCACCCCCTCTCCCCCAAAAGAGCAAGTATCTATCCCAGCAGAGGGCTGCCTCCCAAACATCTCTGATGCTCAGGTGAAGGCTGCCCTCTCCAAAGCAAAAAACACTGCTTCCATGGGACCAGATGGCGTCCCAGGTTGCGTCCTACATGAACTCCAAGAGGAACTAATCCCTCAAATAAAACAGCTATACAATCTCAGCCTCACTACAGGATATGTGCCCACAGAATGGCGTGCAGCAATAGTGGTCCCACTCCACAAAGGTGGAGCCTCTACGGACCCTGGAAACTATCGCTCCATAAGCCTGACTAGCTTAGTCTGCAAGGCTATGGAGAGGATCATCATGGAGCTCATAAGCAAAGACATTGGGGACCTACAGACACTAGATCCTACCCAGTTCGGCTTTGTCAAGGGCAGATCCTGCCTTTTAAACCTGGTTGACTTCTTCGAAACAGTCACCAAAGCCATAGATGAAGGGAAGGTAGTCCACACAGCCTATCTGGACCTTGCAAAGGCATTTGACACAATACCCCACTCGGGCATCACAGATAAGCTATCCAGCTTGAATATAAACCCCTATGTCACAAGATGGGTCGCAAACTGGCTCAAAGACAGAATCCACAGAGTGAGAGTTGCTGGAGCCATGTCAGACTCGAAACCAGTCACAAGTGGCGTCCCACAGGGTTCTGTCCTGGGACCACTCTTGTTCGGTATATACTTTTCCGAGGTACAGGCAAACGTGGGAGGACTATGGCTCACCAAGTTCGCAGACGACTGCAAACTGGGCGCCATAATCAACTCTCCAGCTGACACAAACATCCTTCAAAAATGTCTCACAGAGACAGATAACTGGTGCCAGTGCCATGGTTTAAAGCTAAATGCCAAAAAATGTATAGTCATACCCTTTGGCAAAAACAATGTGCCCACAAATTACCACACAGGCGGAAACCCATTAAGTACAGAGAAAGTTATTAGGGACCTGGGGACCCAAGTTGATAGCAATCTCTCCTTTGAAAACGACATTGCCAAAGTGGTTAGAAAGACCTTCTACATAGCCCACCTCATCACGAAGGGTTTCACATCTAGATCAAGAGAGGTAATCGTGCCCCTTTATTCATCCCTCATCAGGCCCATCATAGAATACAATGCCCCTTTTGGGATGCACCTTACCCGACACCTGCAGCAATTAGAAAGACCCCAAAAGTATCTCACCAAGAGGATCAAGGGTCTCAAACAGATGCCATATGCTGCTCGGTTAAAAAAACTCCAGCTCTACTCAGTTGCATACCGCCTACTTCAAGGCGATCTATGCCTGACATACAAAGCTATGTCAAATCCAGAATTAATGGACATGCTCCACCTCAGTAAATCTAAATCCCTTAGAGCCACATGCTCGAGGGACTTGAACCTCAGCACAGAAATAAATAGAACTTGCTGGAGGGACAGGTTCATAACCCAGAGGCTCCCTTCGCTCTGGAATAGAATTCCAGTTCATGTGAGGCAGAGCACCTCACTGAATCTCTTCAAGAAGAATCTCGATAGGTGGATGGGGGATCGTAGGTTTGTCCCAGGGATTACTCCCGTGTCACTATTAGACAGAGGCACAGTAAACTAAACCTTAAAAAGGGCACAGTATACTCAAATCAAGGGGTGGCGTAAGCCATACAGAATCGGGCTAGGCTTATAATTGCCTCAGGGCAGATAGCCTAGTATGAGCCTATGAACCTAACCTATGAACCTTGCTAACATGGCCCATGCAGAGTAGTCAATAGTCAGTTGTTTATGTCTTCTGTCAATCATTACTGCCAGTCTGCTACTCTGCTTCTGGAATTCCAGCATTTAATTATATAAACTGTCTTTTCTGATAACACAACTGCTTTCACAAAGTCTAATCAAGGAGCTCGGAATTTAATTTAATGTAATATATGACAAGCGTTCTGCATTATCTTTATATCTTTTCTATTTCTGTTAAACATCTGTTATTGCTCTCTCTGACATGTTCCAGTTCTGAGTTTCTGAGATCTTGCTAATGATGTTACTGCTGTACTACTTTACTTGTTACAGGATCCTTGTGAAAAAAAAGCCCTTAGGCCTGCCTGCCTCGCTTTATGAATGAATGAAAAATAGGTCAATTAATCAGCTGATAAATAATGTATAATAAAATATGACTGTACATGTCTGATAAAATAAATCAAATGCTGTTAATAATATGACAAATGATAATCTTCTGGCTTGTGTCCAGCACCACTGCACTAACTTGTAGTTGTAGTACGGAAGTAAACATTACATTAAAAATCATGTGACCCTTATCTCCCTCTTGGTCAACAAAGTTGCATTAAAAAAGGAAGAAGAAGAAAACTGACATCTCTTACTAAGCAAGGTAACAGGCTACAAAACAAAATAATTACCTATTATTTTGCTTTGGAGACACGTGGACCAAAATGTTTTTCTGGGTTGATCCTTCCACAGCAGAGGTATCCACTATCAACTGATTATATCACTGTGGATGTACACATTAATTGTCTGCAATGTCCAAGCGCTTGGTTAACCAACAAATAAGTGTAGAAAATAAAATGCTCTTACTGCAGTTAGGTGGCAGAACTGTAACTTATAACCGCCTTTGTTATGGTCAACGATGCAACAATATTTATCTTATTGGCAAAAAACAAAATTAGCCAAAGATATACAACGGTTCTCCTCCTCCTGTGATGTATTCAGTATCAGATGTTTCTCATTTCTTCTCACATGACTTTTGTCTCTTTTTGTTATACTGGGGCACAACATATTTTCTACTCGCTGTTTCTGCTGTTTGGATATCTGTTTTTCCGTCATATTTACTTTTTGCTTACAACAAGTCTCTTAGGAAGTCTTCTCTCTTTTGCTACCCCTTTGCCCCTCATTCTAATACTGTGACATCTCACTGACATACCTCTCAAACACTTACAGAAAGAAATTTGGAGAAAGCCAAACATAATGGGGAAAAATGCCCAAAAAATAGGGGCAGATTTTAAATATTGCTCCTACAAACTTTGAAATTTTCTAGAATAGCAGTATTTGCAATAACATGCATTTTCTGAAGGACATGAAGTCTGAAACTCAAATGTCAGTGATTATTTAGTGACTTCATTTCTCAATAATTTGTCAGAAAAATGCAATTTTTATGAGGAACAAACCAAAATATTAAGCATAAATCTGGACAGTTGATAGGTATGCCCACTGCTTTAACTCAAGCTCCTTGCCTTGGTTACACTGTATTTTCCCATAGTGCATCACAACAACAATCGTACACCAACACTACAATTCTTGCACCTGTATGTTATATCGCACATATTAATTTTGCATTCCGCTACGCATTGCACCTCAACTTCTGTGTATAATTTGGTATGAATTTATGCTTCCAATACCTCTGCTCTGGTATGTCTGTTTTTTCAACAAGAAACATATATTTGTATACATCTTAGTAACATTCAAGGGTGTGCACACACAAACACGAAAACAAAAATGTTTTGAAAATAAAACATCTGGCAAGTGAACAAGAAGAAAGCACACATTACGCAAGTCAAAATAAAACACATTTTACACCTGCTAGACGTAAATACCTTTCTTGGTGGCAACACCCAATATAAAAGCTTGGCAATGCAAGCATTTATCACATTATAAAGTAATTATAAATTTCATTTAGTGACGTATAGAGCAGTGATTGATTTTTTTTTCTGTTTGCAGAGATAAAGATCACTGCCAAAGCATACCTTTGTCATGTCATGTCAAAGTAAACAAAGGAATCATATTTATATGTACAGAAGTAAAAACAAGAGATGTGACAGTGACAGCAAAAGGATCTATACATCAAGTTCCATACTATAATGCTGCCAATCCTAATGCAGTATTTATTATTTACTTTATTTTATTTTACTTGCATTTGCTTACTGGGAAAGTTCAACTTGTCATTTAACTCAATCAGTGGGAGGCCAGGAAGAAAAGCAAACAATGGATGAACCTCAGAACATTTACTTAAGTCTGAAACCATAACTACATTAGAAAAGGCAACTCTGTTTCAGAAGAAATTCTCCTCAGTTTTGGCCTTCAAAATAAGTATATTTCAGAATCACTTCTCTGTTTTGCCCTAGATAAATTATTGTGTTTTATCTTCTCTTCACCACACAACCAGACATCTTTTATGCTTTCTTTTATTTGTCACCACAGTTAATACAACTAATCACACAATAATGAACAAACATGGTGACCACAGTATAAGTTTAAAATGGTAAGCTATTTCAAGAAATGTTCATTGGCTAATTTCTTGATTTACCAATTGCTGTCAGTTAACTAGCGTAGAGAAAAGTACATTACTGTAAATAAACTTACCATTAACAATATATGTTTTAATGCATCACTGTTGCAGTGGTCTAAGCTATCCTGACATGGATATGACCAGCAGAAGCTTTCAAAGCTTGAGGGTACTTTCCAATTGCTCTAGAGGCCAGGGGCTCAAGCAGAACACATAAAAAGGTAGTTTGGGTGCCAAAAGTTTCAGAGCTTTCTCGCCTCAAGAAGGGAAGCTACAGCCCTAAAAGGAACATTCTTGCAAAGGAAAAATCCACTAAATAACACATGTAACCATATAAAAAACATTATATACATCTATATCCTGGCAATACACCAAAAAGAGAACAACTGGGAAAGAAGAAGGGAACCACTGCTGCAACAGTGATCTATTACATCTACTGTTGAAGTAAGTTTACTTATGAAGCTGTACTACATTGGTCTATTACAACATCTACTGTTGTAAGTTTATGAGGCTTACTACTCTGGTCTATTACAACATCTACTGCTGTAGTAAGTTTAGTTACGAGGCTGTACTATGCTGGTCTATTACAACATCTACTGTTGTAGTACGTTTACTTACGAGGCTGTACGCTGGTCTATTACAACATCTACTGTTGTAGTATTTCAGGCTGTACGCTGGTCTATTACAACATCTACTGTTGTAAGTTTATGAGGCTTACTACTCTGGTCTATTACAACATCTACTGCTGTAGTAAGTTTAGTTACGAGGCTGTACTATGCTGGTCTATTACAACATCTACTGTTGTAGTACGTTTACTTACGAGGCTGTACGCTGGTCTATTATATCTACTGTTGTAAGTTTATGAGGCTTACTACTCTGGTCTATTACAACATCTACTGTTGTAGTAAGTTTACTTACAAGGGTGTACTATGCTCAGTATTACAGCACTGTTGCAGTAGCCTAAACTACTTGGTTGGATTACCATAGCTTAGGATCAAATAGGAAGGAAGGAATTCACAAATCCAGAAGCCCCAAGAGAATGGTCCTAGCAAACTTGTCCTGAACCTGGAAGAGAAATCCAGTTTGCAATGTTTTGCAAAAGTATGTACACAGGACCAAGTAGCTGCCTCTTGAATATTTCTAGAGCTCATCCCTTTCCAAAACATCACAGAGGAAGTCAAAGCCTGGGTGGTGTCCACCATAACCCTGTCTGGAAATGATTTGTTATAGTGAAAATAGATTAATAAAATAGCATGAAACAGCCATCTAGAAATTGTCTGCTTTGACACTGGCTGTCCTTTCTTCTAATTTTCACAGAAAGCAAACAGCTGCTCTACCTTCCTGTAGGATTTAATTCTGTCCAAATAGTATATGAGCTACCTGTGGACATACACTTTGTGTAACAGTCTTCCTCCCTTGTTTGTAAGGTTCTGGAAAAAATACACCGAGATCGAGACTGGCTAAAGGTAAACCCTGAAACCACTTTTGGCATTGTGATGCCCGTGCACTGGCCCAGCAATCAAGGAGCCTCAATCCTCACCTTATTAACACCAGTGAGGGGAGTCCACATAGGGAAAGGATAATAAATACACACACAGTAAAGTACAATTTCCCTTAAGAGCATACAGAGATCACAGTCAGTCTGGGGCTGGTTTCTCCCTTTCTCTCCAGGTCCCCAATAAGACTCCCCACTGGCACAGCTATAGGATCCAGATCTCAGCCTAGTGGGCAACCTAAAACCTCCAGCACCCTCTCTGTCCAACCAGTGCTTCGTGTCCCTGTCCAAGTAGCTGACACACACACACACACTTTGAGATAAGAGTTACATACAACCACACAGACACTCCTGGGAAGGCTGACACAGGTTCTTCAGCTATGCCCCTTTTCTGCCCAGTCTAAAAGGCAGAACTAGCTGCCAGCACCCACTAACACAAGCTACTCAAAGGCCCTTCTGAAAGGGTGTCCAACTGTGCAATATTATTATCCAAACAGTAAGTGTGACTGAACAGTCAAGGCTTATTAGAGTGACTTGGTACAGTATCACTATGTACATGCAATGTACTCTAGAGCTTAAATTAACTCAACATAAAACAGCCACAGTTGAAAGGTTTAAAATATTTAATAATAATAAAAACACAAGATAATACTTCTTACTACACAGTGCTAGTAATGAGTTCAGAGATCACAGAGAAATACTTAAAATAATACCGTAGAAAAGTTCTGACATCAACACAGAAAAACACTTCATCTAATCTTCCTAATTCCTAGCTATTTCTACGAGAAAACACAGTTCTAAAATAAACTTACATACAGAGCAAGACGGAGCTGGTGATGTTTGGATGTTCTCAAGACAAATGCTCTCATTCTTTCTGTCCTTAAACTGATAACACAGCACCACTGATTCATTTCAGATTACATCATTTCTTTCTGGTTCCTAGGCTAACAGATTCTCAGAGGTTAATAGTCCTTGATCTTGCGATAGTCAGGTAGCCAGAACAATAGAAGAATTTATACATGGAAATTTTACCAATTAACTCTGGTCTCAAGACAATATCCAGAATTCCTTCATCCAGACACATCGGCTCTGAATTTTGACATCAAAGACAATCATAAAATGCTTGACTTAGCTTTCTTACAGCAGAGTGCACTGTTGTTGCATTTCTGCAGTTCAATGTCCAATGCAGTCTTTTCACATTTAAGAGAACAAGGCTGTGGCTTACATTAATATTTACAAATGACAGAATTATCTACAAAATTCTATTTGGCTAGGCTGGCAGCCTTCACCTATCTTCACAGGCATAAAAGGATTTGGTTTGGAATGCTATTCTTGTTGAAAATGAGGTAGGGAGGTAGGGTTGACTCACCATAAGAGCTTGTAACTCAGATATCCTTCCAGCAGAAGTCAGAGAAATCACAGTTTTCCAAGTTAAGAACCACAGTTCAGCACAATGAACTGGTACAAATGGAATAAATGTTAGCTTTTCAATCACAAAATTAAAATCCCATGGAGGAGCCACCTGTTCTCTAGGCAGACGAATATGTAAAACCTCTTTCAAAAACTAAGAATCCTGGAGCAGAACTCTTTAACTTTTAGTTATGTACTTACCATAACTTTAGATGTTTGGGATCCATCTCGCCTACATTCAGTACTGATGGGCTCGAAGCCGATCCCTCGGCTCCGACTCGGCACGCTATGCTATAGAGTGAAGCCTCTTATTGGCTGAACTATTTCTTATCCCAGGATGCACCACCACTAATCCCCCAGATCTTGTTTGTCCGCATTCATGCACACATACACAACTTGTTTATATAACATTGCCAGATGTTTCAAGATGAAACAACAGGATTCGGACCTTCTGATATCCTCTGATCTCCAAGGAAGGGGGAAGGAGGGTGGGTTATTGGGAATGTAGGCGAGATGGATCCCAAACATCTAAAGTTATGGTAAGTACATAACTAAAAGATGTTATGTGATCCTATCTGCCTACATTCAGTACTGATGGGACAGCGTCCTAGCACCTAAATCCTGGGTGGCTCACTGGAAAACACTCCTGAGCACTGTGGAACCAAATGAAGCTCGTCCTCTAGATGCCACATCCAATTTGTAGTGAGAAATGAAAGTGTGCGGGGAGGACCACGTAGCTGCAGCACAAATGTCACTAATGGCAAGCTTAGAATGGAATGCTATTGAAGTAGCCATAGCTCTTGTAGAATGAGCTTTGACAGAGGTCGTAAGCTCTTTATTAGAAGAAGAATAAGCTTGAGTAATACAGTCCCTGATCCATTTGGCAATAGTGACCTTTGTGACGGCTTTGCCCAATTTATTGTCCGAAAAGGATACAAACAATTGATCTGTTTTCCTTGTTTGTTTGGTCCTATCTAAATAAAAACACAATTGCCTGTGGATATCTAATGTGTGGAATATGTATTCCGCTTTGTTAGAATACTTCGGAAAGAAGACTGGAAGTTCTAATGACTGTTGTAGGCAGAAACTGGAATAAACTTTAGGGACAAAGGATGGATTTGGCCTGAGAGATACTCTATCTTTGTGAAAAACCAAGTACGGAGGTTTTACAGACAAAGCTTGAAGCTCTGAAACCCTTCTGGCAGAAGTAATCGCCACCAGAAAGGCAGTTTTCCACGATAGAAATTTTAAATCACATGTTGCTGCCGGTTCAAGGGGAGGAAGTTAAGGCACGTAACACCACATCGAGATCCCATGGAGGAGCAGGATGAGAAATCGGAGGTCGTAAAAGCGCAGCACCTTTCAAGAAGGTCTTACACAATCTGTTGCTCATTAAAGGTGGGTTTATAGATTCGTGAAAATTGGAAATAGCTGCCAATTGAACCTTGATGGTAGAGACTGAAGAGCCTTGATTGAAAAGGGAAGTTAGAAATTTCAGTACTTCTGATATGGGAATAGTGATGGGATCCAGACCCCGGAGTTGAGCCCAAATAGCAAATCTCTTCCATTTGCTAGAATACAATTTCTTTGTAGCAGGCTTGTGGGCCGAGGATAAAATGTGTACAACTTCCGGATCCAAGGTATGATTCCTGACTATAGTCGGAAGAGGAGGAGCCAAGCCATCAATTTTAAGGTGTGTAGGGACTTGTGGAATAGTCCCGACTGATGAACAAATAGGTCTGGGATCTGATCCAGGAACCATGGACCTTCCAGTGCATATTTCCGAAGATAGGGGAACCATACCTGACGAGGCCAGTAAGGAGCAACTAAGATCATTTTGCTCCCCAAGAGAGACGCCTTTTGGATCACCCTGGGAAGGAGAGGAACTGGAGGAAAAGCATATAGCAAGCCGGTGGGCCACGGATGGGCTAGTGCGTCCATAGGGCTCTCCCCCGGAGCCGGGGTGAGGGAGAAGAACTTTTTGCACTTCGCATTCAGCGGAGTCGCTAAGAGGTCGCAACAAGGAACTCCCCATTTGCTGAAAATCTGATTTGCAACCGTAATGTTCAGAGACCACTCGTGTGGAGAGAGGATAGTTCTGCTCAGTCTGTCGGCTATCACGTTGGACTTGCCCGGGATATGAGTCGCCACTAGAAAACGTTTGGTCGACACTGCCCATTCCCAAACTCTCATGGCCTCTCTGCAAAGGGGGTAGGATCTGGTCCCTCCCTGCTTGTTCAGGTACCAGACAACTGACATGTTGTCGGAGTGAATGGCAATTACGCCCTGAGGGAGGTAATCGTGAAGGGCTTGTAGGGACAGAAGCACTGCCCTCATTTCTAAGATGTTGATATGAAGTAGGGTCTCCTCCGAATGCCATTGGCCTTGGACTGACCTGCCCAGGGAATGCCCCCCCCACCCCATCTGGGAGGCGTCCGTAGTCAAAGTGGCCACAGGTGGAGGTGAAACAAAGGGTCATCCCTGATCCAGATTGGAGGGCACCAGCCACCAGCGAAGGTCCCGTTTGCAGGTTTCCATGATCCATATGAGGTGACTGAAAGGGAGATCCTGAAAGGATCACTGAGTTGAAAGAAGCCACTGAAGAATTCTCATGTGCAACCTTGCTAGGGGAACTAGAAGAAAGTACAGTTTTGTACCTACCATAAATGTAGATGTCCGAACAGGATAGCATCTGCAGTCATAACAAATGGGTTGTCCTGTCGTCAGGCAGCCCTTCGGTCAGCCGGATTCCAAAGTCTGGGCCCGGCTTCGGCTGATGTCGCACTTCACCCGACGTCATCTCTGCTGGTCTTCGGGTATAAAGGCATCAGCCGACGCCATTTTCCTCAGTGTTTCTTGCCCCAGATGCCAGTTGCCCTCTGGGAAAACTAAATTTTGGATAAATGCCAATGTTTCCAAAATAGTAGAAGGCAAACACAAAAAATAAGCATGTATGTACATATATACAAACAAATACACCATAAGAGACTCCCCCCCCAGCTAGCTATTAGGAGGGTAAATACCCTAGGAGTACCACAGAGGGGAAGGAGGGTGGGTAATCCTGACTGCAGATGCTATCCTGTTCGGACATCTACATTTATGGTAGGTACAAAACTGTACTATGCCCTTCAAGGATGCATCTGCAGTCATAACAAATGGGTAGAATACCATAGCCAAACTAGGGAGGCGGAAGAAGAATTATGGTGTAGTTAGGATCCTGCAATACAGCAGTGGCAAACCCTGCTCGGGATCTAGAGTATAGAGGTAAATTATAATGCTTGGCAAATGTATGCACGGAGGTCCAAGTAGCCGCCTCAATAATGTCCTTGGTTGCCACTCCTCGTAAGAAAGCTGTGGTAGTGGCTGTAGCCCTTGTAGAATGAGGTCTTATGTTCTGTGGAACTGGTTTTCCATGGTAGGAGTAACAGAATCTTATGCAATTTCCTATCCATTTGGAGATTGTCTGTTTGGAAATTGCTTTTCCTTCCCTTCCTGTTGCATAGGCTACTAAAAGCTGGTCAGTTTTCTGTTACTTTTGGTTCTGTCCAGGTAGTAGCGTAACTGTCTATGTACATCAAGGTATGCAGCAGCCTTTCCCCTGTTCTGTGGATTGGGAAAGAAGGTAGGTAGGTGGATTGCCTGGTTTAAAGACACTCTGGATACCACCTTAGGCATAAATGTAGGATTAGTTCTCATGGACACTCTATCTTGATGGAAGATTAGGAAGGGTTGTACTGCCATTAAGGCCTGTAGTTCCGAAACCCTCCTTGCTGAAGTAATTGCCAGTAGGAAAGCAGTTTTCCATGATAGGTGTTGAAGATCTGCTGTTGCTGCTGGTTCAAATGGAGGGAGTGTCAATTTTTCTAGCACAAAGTTCAAGTCCCATGCTGGTAATGGTGGTTTCCTAGGAGGTTTTACATTCTTGATCCCTCTGAGGAATTGCCTGAGTAGAGGATGCGAAAAGACAGGTGGATCGAAGCTGTATTCTGCGGAAATAGCTGATGCATGTATCTTGATGGAGGAATAGGACAGGCCCGTATGTAGAAGCTCTGCCAAGTACTCCAGGATGTTAGCAATATCTATGTTCGAGACATCTTTTCCTCTTTCAGTACTCCAAATGACAAACCTTTTCCATTTTCCTGCATAGTTCCTTCTTGTTGAAGGTCTGTGGGCTTCAAGGATAATGTCTTTAACCCTTTGGGATAAGTCTGGGTTAGTTGCTGTTATGTGATGTTCCAGGCAGTCAGTTGCAAGGTTTTTAGGTTTGGATGCATGATGTTGTAGTTGTTCTGAGTTAACATCAAAGGCATCAGGGGTATTGGCCACATTCTCCCCTGAGACATGCTCCTCAGCAAAGGATACCAGTGTTATCTTGGCCAATTCGGAGCTATCAGAATTATCCTTGGACGTCCGTCTTTGATTTTCAGTAGTACCTTGTGCATCAAAGGAAGAGGTGGAAATGCATATGCTGTCAGGCCTTTCCAACTGAAGGATAGAGAGTCCACCTTCCATGCTAGTGGGTGGCATGTCCTTGTGCAGAATTTTTTGAGCTGGTGATTGAGTGGGGATGCGAATAGGTCTATTTGTGGCATTCCCCATTACTTTGTGATGGCCTTGAAGATGTCCGGGTGTAGCATCCATTCGTGAGCATCCGAGGTGGTTCTGCTTAACATGTCTGCTAGGGTGTTTTCTTTTCCCGGCACAAATATTGCCTGTAACTGGATGTTGTAGCTCAGAGCCATATTCCAAAGGTCCAGAGTCATTCTGCATAGGGGGTATGAATGAGTGCATCCCTGTTTGTTGATGTACCACATGACTGTGGTGTTGTCTGTCCTTATCATTAAATGGCCTTCTTTGAGGAATGGTTTGAATTTCTGGAGTGCTAGTTTACTGCTCGGGATCTAGAGTATAGAGGTAAATTATAATGCTTGGCAAATGTATGCACGGAGGTCCAAGTAGCCACCTCAATAATGTCCTTGGTTGCCACTCCTCGTAAGAAAGCTGTGGTAGTGGCTGTAGCCCTTGTAGAATGAGGTCTTATGTTCTGTGGAACTGGTTTTCCATGGTAATTTCCTATCCATTTGGAGATTGTCTGTTTGGAAATTGCTTTTCCTTCCCTTCCTGTTGCATAGGCTACTAAAAGCTGGTCAGTTTTTCTGTTACTTTTGGTTCTGTCCAGGTAGTAGCGTAACTGTCTATGTACATCCAAGGTATGCAGCAGCCTTTCCCCCCTGTTCTGTGGATTGGGAAAGAAGGTAGGTAGGTGGATTGCCTGGTTTAAAGACACTCTGGATACCACCTTAGGCATAAATGTAGGATTAGTTCTCATGGACACTCTATCTTGATGGAAGATTAGGAAGGGTTGTACTGCCATTAAGGCCTGTAGTTCCGAAACCCTCCTTGCTGAAGTAATTGCCAGTAGGAAAGCAGTTTTCCATGATAGGTGTTGAAGATCTGCTGTTGCTGCTGGTTCAAATGGAGGGAGTGTCAATTTTTCTAGCACAAAGTTCAAGTCCCATGCTGGTAATGGTGGTTTCCTAGGAGGTTTTACATTCTTGATCCCTCTGAGGAATTGCCTGAGTAGAGGATGAAAAGACAGGTGGATCAAGCTGTATTCTGCGGAAATAGCTGATGCATGTATCTTGATGGAGGAATAGGACAGGCCCGTATGTAGAAGCTCTGCCAAGTACTCCAGGATGTTAGCAATATCTATGTTCGAGACATCTTTTCCTCTTTCAGTACTCCAAATGACAAACCTTTTCCATTTTCCTGCATAGTTCCTTCTTGTTGAAGGTCTGCGGGCTTCAAGGATAATGTCTTTAACCCTTTGGGATAAGTCTGGGTTAGTTGCTGTTATGTGATGTTCCAGGCAGTCAGTTGCAAGGTTTTTAGGTTTGGATGCATGATGTTGTAGTTGTTCTGAGTTAACATCAAAGGCATCAGGGGTATTGGCCACATTCTCCCCTGAGACATGCTCCTCAGCAAAGGATACCAGTGTTGTCTTGGCCAATTCGGAGCTATCAGAATTATCCTTGGATGTTCCTCTTTGATTTTCAGTAGTACCTTGTGCATCAAAGGAAGAAGTGGAAATGCATATGCTGTCAGGCCTTTCCAACTGAAGGATAGAGAGTCCACCTTCCATGCTAGTGGGTGGCATGTCCTTGTGCAGAATTTTTTGAGCTGGTGATTGAGTGGGGATGCGAATAGGTCTATTTGTGGCATTCCCCATTTCTTTGTGATGGCCTTGAAGATGTCCAGGTGTAGCATCCATTCGTGAGCATCCGAGGTGGTTCTGCTTAACATGTCTGCTAGGGTGTTTTCTTTTCCCGGCACAAATATTGCCTGTAACTGGATGTTGTAGCTCAGAGCCATATTCCAAAGGTCCAGAGTAATTCTGCATAGGGAGTATGAATGAGTGCCTCCCTGTTTGTTGATGTACCACATGACTGTGGTGTTGTCTGTCCTTATCATTAAATGGCCTTCTTTGAGGAATGGTTTGAATTTCTGGATTGCTAGTTTTACTGCCAGCATTTCTTTTTGGTTTATGTGCAGGTGCAGCTGGTCTGGAGTCCACAATCCTTGTATGCACTTGTCCAACATGTGCGCCCCCCAGCCTAGGTCTGAGGCGTCCGTTGTGATGGCTTGGTTTGCTTGAAAGTTGTGGAAGGGCAAGCCTGGGTTTGACTGGCATGCTTGAGCCCACCATAGGAACTCTTGTTTCAGGCATGGGATTAGTGGGATTTCGGTTTCTAAGCTGTGCCTGTGTTGAGACCATAAATTCTTTAGGTACCACTGTAGTTTTCTCATATGCAGTCTGGCATGGGGGACCAGAATTATGCATGATGCCATGAAGCCCAAGGCCTGCAGTACTTTTCTTGCTGTTAGTTTGTGCTGCTTTGTTAATGCCAAGAAGTAAAGAGGGAGTTGTGCTTGTTTTTCTGCAGTTAGGAATGCCATTTGTTTTACTGTGTCCAATTCCTTACCCAAGAATGTTCTTGTCTGGGATGGCATCAGTCTTGACTTTTTTAAATTGACTGTGTATCCCAGGGCTTGTAGTAAGCAAATGACTCTTTGTAAATCTGTTGTCAGCTTGCTTTTGTTGTCCGCTTGTAACAGGCAGTCGTCCAGGTATGGATAAATTTGGATTCCCTGTAGCCTGCAATGAGCGATTACTGATGCCAGGCATTTTGTGAATACTCTGGGCGCAGTAGATAAGCCAAAGGGCAATGCTGAGAATTGATAATGCTCTGATCCTGCAAGAAATCTGAGGTATCTTCTGCAATTTGGTTGTATGGGGACGTGCAGGTATGCCTCCTTGAGATCTAGAGTTACCAGCCAACACTCCTTGCCCAGCATGGGAAGAAGTTGCTGTAGGGTCAGCATTTTGAATTTTGGTACAATGATGTATGTGTTTAAGACGGACAGGTCGAGAATAGGTCTCCAACTTTTCTCTTTTCTTGGTACTAGGAAGAGTCTGGAGTAGAATCCTTTGCCAAGTTGTGTTATTGGTACTCTTTCCACAGCTCTCATCTTTATTAATTGAGCTATCTGCTTTAGAGCTTCTGTTTTTTGATTTGGAGGTAGGTTTGGCATTCCTCTTTTTACTGGTAAGGTGTGGAAGTGGAACCTGTAGCCTTGGTCTATGGTTTGCAAAATCCACTTGTCTTTTGTGATATAGTGCCAATTTTTCGAAAATAAGGCTAACTTTCCGCCTAAAGGTGCTGCTATTTGCTCCCTGGTAGGCGGTGTCAGAGTCAAGTCACTGTGATTGTCCTGTTGCAGTGGCAGTGGTTGTGTCTGTGCCTCTCTGGTTATTGCCTTGCCACTGGCGTCCTCTATAGGCACCTCCTCTGGATTGATTTCTGCCTCTAGAGCGTCTATTCCTGCCTCTTTGAGATTTTGAGGAGTCTGGAAAGGACCAATTTTTGGCAGGCCAGTTCCTGCTAAACCTTGGGGGCTGAACCTGTAAGAAATCCTTAACTGTTTGTACAGATTTTGCTTTCTCTTCCATTTTCTTCATTACTTGCTGAGCAGGTGTACCAAATAGACTGGCCTTATCCATAGGAGCATCTAACAGCTTTGCTTTAACATGATCCGGCAAAACCTGTTCCTTCAACCATGCATGCCTTCTTATCACTGTGCCAGTCATGGCTGATCTAAATGAAGCCTCCAGTGCATCATAGCCACATTTTAAAGAATGGTTACTAACCTGCTGAATGTTATTCACCATTTCTAAAACATATTTCTTATCTAAGGAGTCATCAGAGGACAGCTTCTTAGTTAACTGATCAAGCATAAACTCTTGGTATTGGATCATGTGAAACTGACAGTTTAAAGCTCTAGCTGAGAGAGTAGCAGAGGTGTAAACTTTTTTCCCCCATCTCTCTAAGGACCTGGATTCCCTTTCAGAAGGGAGAGGGTTTTTTGCTGAGGTCGAAGCTACTGCCTTAGGCCCCTGGGATATAGTCTCAGGATCTGCAAGTGGGGCCTTGTATAGGTGGTGATGAGTGTCTGGCACCCTGTAAAATCTATCTGGTTTGGCAGGGGCTGGAGGTAAAGTATCAGGAGCAGTGCAAACATCATTAAATGCATCATCCACAACAGGCAGAACTGGAGGTATAGCTAAGGGCCTATGTTGTGGTAAGTGCAGAAAGGTCCTAAGCCTTTTTCTTGAATCTGAGAAATCTTGTCCCTGCCATTGGAATTGTTCTCTCATGGCATGTAAGGTTTCCCCAAAGGAAAATTCCTCTGGTGGAGAGGCAGATGGAATGGATTCTTCAGCATTGGAATCTTCATAAGTAGAAAAAGGAGCCTCTGGCTGATCCGTAATGTCTGAGTCATCCGAAGAATCATCAGAGGACACTGGCTCGGGGGGCTCTGCTCTAGGTCTCTTTTCTGGAGGCTGAGAGGCCCTGTCTGGGTGAGATTGGGATCCCCTAATTAAGGAGATTAAATCCTCTGCCAGAGTAAGCATTTGTGAACTAGAAGTGGGCCTATGTGAGGGGGTCTTAGCAGGCACTGATTTAACAGTTTTGGCTGCTTTAGCCCTGGCAAAGGCCTTTATAGACATGGCTGCAGGAGGCCTAGCAGCACCACGTGCTGGGGTAGAGACATCCAAAGGGATGGTGTCTGATAATTCACTAGGAACCACAGTAGTAGGCAAAACTTCAGAGGCCGATTCAACTAAGGTAGCAGGAGCCTCAGTAGTAGTCATGGATTCGGCTGAAGATTGACCCGTTTCTCGGTTTCGGCGAAACCGAGACACTCATGCTTGCTTAACCGTGGTTTCGGCCGAAACCATGGACCGCGAGTGTCAGTCTTTTCTTTCGTTTTTAACAATTTGGGTAGTCGGAGGATCCGGCGGCATAATGTACGCAAAATCTGAGCCAAAAACTGTTCAGCAAACTCCGACCGCGCCTAAGCGTTGTCGGTTGAAGGAAGCACAGGCTAAACAGGCTGCTACGTCGTGGTCTGGGCCTAAACAAGGTAGGCAGTAAGAGTGGAAATCTTTATGAGGTATTTGTTTCCCACAAGTTAAACAGTTATTTACTTTTTCTGACATCGGCTGAGGCAAGAAAGAGTCCCCAACGGGGTACTTAGCTTTTAGAAATCTTGAGTAGTATTCGGTAGTAGTAATCTCTGGATCTGACCGACCGGCACTTGCGAACAGCTTCTGCTTCGGGTGCCACGCGGCAAGAAAGACTGAGGAAAATGGCGTCGGCTGATGCCTTTATACCCGAAGACCAGCAGAGATGACGTCGGGTGAAGTGCGACATCAGCCGAAGCCGGACCCAGACTTTGGAATCCGACCGACCGAAGGGCTGCCTGACGACAGGACAACCCATTTGTTATGACTGCAGATGCATCCTTGAAGGACATCCGTGGCAGACATAGAACCCAATAGCTGCAGGACCATTCTGGCTGGGGCTTTGGATCTGGGAAGTAAGGCTTGAACTTGAGCCTGTATGGTTTGTATCCTTTCTGTAGGTAGATAGACCCGCATTCGGTTTGAGTCTATCTCTACTCCGATGAATCTTATGCGTTGAGATGGCAGCAACACGGACTTTGGCCAATTGAAGGTGATTCCAAGGGAAGTGCCCAGTGATATTGTGGCTTGTAGGCTCCGCAATAGTAGATGCTTGGAGGTGGCAGTTAGGAGCCAGTCGTCTGAATCGGTAACACTTGGAATCCTACACTTCTCACGTGAGCAGTCACGACCGCCAAACATTTGGTGAACCCCCTGGGGGCTGTGGTGAGACCAAAGGGCAGCGCGCGGAACTGAAAATGACGGTCTCCTAGGCTGAAGCGCAGATGTCTCCTGGATGCCTGATGTACCATGATATGGTAATAAGCGTCCTTGAGATCTATGGAGCACATCCAAACACCTTTCTCCAGCAGTGGGAGAATGGATTGTAGGGTGACCATTCGGAACTTGGACTTTTTGACTGAACGGTTTAGAATGCTGAGATCCAAAATGGGCCTCAAGTCCCCAGTCTTTTGGCACCAAAAGAATCTTGAGTAAGTCCCTAATCCGATCTGGTCTGCGGGGACCGGTTGGATGACTCCTTTTTGCAGCAGCTTTGAAACTTCTGAGGCTGCAGTTTCCCGTTGACTGGGTGGCGGGTCCGGGATTTTTTTGGACTGAGGTGGAGAGTGAGAAAATGGGATGGCGTATCCTCCGGCGATAATTCGAAGCACCCATCGGTCCTGAGTGATACCTTCCCAGGCTTTTAGGTGCCTCAAAAAATGACCCCCGACTGGCTCCGGAGCTGCACAGTCGGGCAATCCCTCAGGGACTGTGAAAGGCTGAAGAGCCACGAAAGGACTCGCGGTCTCCAGTGTTGCGGGGGCCTCTGCCGCCTCCGGGACGGCATCTTCCAGAAGAATTTCCCCCTCCCCTGCCTCTAGAAGGGGGATCGTCCTGCTGTGAGGGGTAAGACTTCTGAGATCTACGGAATCACATTTTCCCTCCTCTTTTAGCCTTGGGGTAAGGCCGAAAGGGAGTGGAAAATTGTGCCCCTATGGCAGTCAAAGTCTTACCTTCTTGCTCGCAGCGGGTCAATGTGTCCTTTACCTTGGGTCCAAACAAGGAGGACCCATCAAAGGGGGCGTCAGCAAAGGAAGACTTAAAGGCCTCCGTAAAATGACACAGGCGGAGCCAGGCTTGCCTCCGTAGAGCAATGCCTGTACCCGCCACTCTACTCGCCCCTTCAGCTGCGTAAGAAATGAGCCTCATGGACGAGTTTGATATGGACGACAGCGTAGCCAGCTGAGAGCCAACCGTCTGGGCCAGCTGCCCAGGCAGGTTACCCAAGAGGGTATCTGAAAGTTCTTTAATCAGATCCCTTTGAAATCTGGTAAAGTGCGTGAGATAGTTCAGGGACCTTAAAGTAAAGGCCGCTGAACTTAGGGTGCGCTTACCATACCGATCCATGCTCCTAGACTCCTTATTAGGAGGATGGACGGACGTCGAAGCCTCTGCTACATCTTGCTGGGTAGCAGATACCACCACCAAGGCATCTACAGCCACACCTTTCATCAAAAACTCCTTTTCCAGGGGTGCTGACAGGAACTTATTTAGACGAGCAGGCACCGGTTCCACAGAGTCTGGGTGTTCCCATGCCCTTCGACAGATCAAATCTAGGAGCTCGTCGAAGGGCGGAGACACCCAGGAGGTGGAGGGCTGAGCCCCGAAGGCCTTAAGGAACACCGACTCATCAGCAGAAGGGGGTTTGGATTGCCAGCCGCCTCATTGTTTAAGGGCTTCCAGGATGTCTGCAAAGGAGACATCATCTGAGGACGACTTAGGGGACCCCTCTGCATCATCAAGATCAGTGTCTGATGTGAGAGACTCATCGGGGGAGTCAACGTGCTTCCTCTTGCACGATCTTTTCCTGGGGGGTTCCTCCGAAGAAGCTTCAGAGTGTCCTCCAGGAGGGGGGGAACCCCCAGTGGGGGTAACCTCAGGCCCCGGGGCTCCGCTGTCTAAGGACAGGGGGACTGCCAAAGACCCAGTCTCAGTATGCAGGGAAGGAGCTGGGGAGACCGTGGAGGTAGCCAAAGAAGATTTGGCTAACGCGCTCCTCATGGCCCTGAAGGCGGGACCACCAGAATCCTGGGAAGGTCCCACCTCCGTGGCCACAACGGTAGACGGTACCCCCACAGCCGACGCACCGAGAGGAAGGCTTGGGACCGAAAACATCAGTCCCGAAGCGTCCCCCCCGGGGCCGACAGAGGAAGTCCGTGTACTGAACTCCGACTCGAGAGCCGGAGTTGGAGTAAGGGTGGGGCCCAACCCGAAAACCTCCATCGGCTCCACCAGCACCGGCTCCAACAGTGCCGAGGCTGTTGGAGGAGGAACCATAATAACAGGGTGGACCATCGGCTCCGAAGCCGAATGGGCTGGAGCCGAAACTAACTTTTGAAACACTGGAGACTGGAAAAGTCTTAGGAGCACCCTGTCGATGTCCGAATCAGACATCTTGGAGGATCTAGATGACACCGATCGGGTCCGAACCGACTTCTCCATCGGCTCCATAGGGCTAGGGGACCGGCTCCAAATGGATTCGATTACTATCGGTTCCGAGGGAGATCTCAAAACAATTTCCCTCGGTACCGATGAGGACTTCGGCACCGAAGGGGAAGAGTCTGAGCCGGCAACCCTCGTCGGCTCCAAAATCAGTGGAGCCGATGAAGGTGACCCGCCTCTCGATGCCCCAGTCCTCGGCTCTGAAACCAGAGGGGTCGAGACTAGAGGCATCGAGGCAGACCGTTCCACCCTCGGCTCCGAAGTCCGTGGAGCCGATGGAGAAGCCTGCCTAGGTTTTTTGGCAGTCGGTTCCGACAGACTGGTCGGAGCCGACGCTTTTTTCTTCTTGGTAGGAGAGGAAGAGGAAGATAAGGCCTCCTCGAAGGAGGGTTTAATCAGCCCTTTTAATATTAATTTATTCTTCCTCTCTTGGAGGACTCGAGAAGAAAAGGCGTGACACACGCTACAGGACTCCTGTAGGTGCTTGGCGCCTAAACAATAAACGCACAAGGAGTGGTCGTCAGTTATCGACATTTTGTAACCACACCTCGCACACTTTTTAAACCCAGAGGGTCTATGTTCCTTAGACATGCTGACTGACAGTTCACTAAAAAAACAAGTTAAAGTAGCTGTTTAGTGAAAAATTTTACCACAAGGAAAACTGAAAACCAAGTTTTTTTTTTTTTTTTTTTTTTTTTTTACACAAGACAATACACAATGTCAGAATAAAACACAATATCAGGACAAAAATCACTGAAAAGTAGGGTCAAGACCCTCTAACTTAAGCAGGTACTTGACCTCCTATAAAAAATAAAAGACGCTAGATAAGAATAGGGGAAGGCCCCTCTAACTTAAACGGGAAACCTTCCCTTAACCCAAAACACAATTTTTCTCAACAAAAGTTATCAAAAACCACTCGTACAACAACAATAGCTGTTAAAACAGCTTTTGGGGTAAAAATAGCAAAATTCCTGACAGGAAACTTTGAAGAAAACAGTACTTAGCTCAGCCAAGTTTGAGACCACGTCCTAGCTTGTAAGCGGCAAACGAGACCTGGGGGATTAGTGGTGGTGCATCCTGGGATAAGAAATAGCTCAGCCAATAAGATGCTTCGAGCCCATCAGTACTGAATGTAGGCGAGATAGGATCACATAACATCTGTCTGTTTTGAAGGAGGCAAAAAGACCTACTTGAGGTGTTCCCTACATGATACTGGAAGACCACACAGCTATAGCTTCCATTTGTCAGGGTCTGTCCTGGTCCTGCTCAGCTCATCTGCTATAGTGTTTTGTTCTCATGGAACTTAAGAAGTCTGAAAAGTCCAACTGAGACAAGTTTCTACCGCTAGACCGTCATGCCAAGTCTGCAAAGGGGATAAAACTTGTTTGCTTATATATCATCTCACTCTAGTTGCCTGTGAAAACTTGCAGAGGTCATAGAGACCACAGGTGATTTAAGGCCTTTACATCATGGATTACTGCTAACATTTCTTTGACATTTATGTGCTTTTGTCTGTCTTGTTACACAGACCGATATGCGAATATACACAACATTGTTAAACATAACAGCAATGTTAAGCTAAAATACTTAAATACATAATTCCATAAACATTGGTACAGTTTGTATAACAAGTAATTATATGGATTTTGAAGTTATAGGAAGACCTTATAACAGATGTATAGAGGATTAATAGGTCTAGAGTGGTCTTAAAGGAATTAGCCTTCAGACAAACCATTCTAATATGAAAAGACGTGTATTCCTTGAAGTATGCAGTAAGTTATTACTTGAGCTAAATACTTTGTAAAATGCCTTGGTGCAGTAGATTGGCCAAACAGGTAAAGCACAGAACTGATAATGTGAGCCAAATATAGAAAATCTTAAAAAATGTCCGAATTCCTTGTGGTAAGCATCATTTAAGTCTCATGCTACCATGAAGCTAGGACAGAGTAAAAGTGGCAGATAACATTTTTAACTTTTGGACACTGACGTATAGATTGAGAAATGAAAGTTATAGAAATGATCTCCATGCCCCCCCCCCCCCTTTCTTTGATACTACAAAGATCACTGATTAGAAACATTTGCTTATCTAATCTGAGGGCATCTCTCCTTTTCAATGGATTCCTCTTTAACATGTAAAGCAGACATCCCTGTTTCCTCCAGTTTTAGATCACATGTTGTCTCTGTGGGTCACAGAATTAGTGCTCTCAGAACAGATACACAAAGGTTTCTAATCAAGGATCTTTCTGTTGTCAAAGAAACAAGAGACATGGAGATGATTGCTAGACCTGTAAAGAACTGCAAAATAAAGGCAAGAAAAAAAAACCTCTGTACCATTCTGCTATACAGGAAGCAGCTGTCTTACTGACGTTAATTTCAGCAAGAGTCAAAGCTATGAATCCAAATTAATGAAAACCATTTTCAGTGATCATTGAGGTCACCCATTTCCTCACTTTTATTAGGATGTGGACTTAATGAATATAAATTGTGTGGTGTGAGAGGGTCTTCTCTGACATGGTTGGGGGGGTGGTTATGCTCCTGCAAAAAAAACAAAAAAAAAAAACAAATGCTGGCTTGTTTATGAAAGTGGTTTACAGTGATTTGGATTCACAGTATCAGCACTCCTTGAGATTATCGTTGGGACATCTGCTTGAATTACTGCTTACACACACACACACACATACATACATGCAAACACACATACAGACACACACACACACATACACCCACACCCCCACCTGCACACGCAAACACACACACACACACACACACACACACACACACACACACACACACACACACACACACACACAGAAAGTGACATTTCTAAACAAAAAATTGCACTTTAGAGCTTAAAGTTTCAGGCCAACTTTCATGGCACTTTTATTGCAGTGTCACAGACAATACCCCAAGGTTTATGTTATTTCTTTCTACAACTGTCTTGTGCGCTTTGATCTTCATGAGGTACCACATTCCCCTTAATGTTGTTGTATCTTTCGGCTTTTCCCAGTTAGAGGTCGCCACAGCGGAACTCCGATCCGTAATGACTGGCAGTAGATTTTTACGTACCGAGTTGCCAGCCCTGACGCACAACCTCGAAGGTACGCCCATTCACGCATGTCTCCACAAATAAGGACATCTATCTAATTAACAAACTTTAACAAATTAATATCTTTCTGCAACACCCCACAAAAACTGAAATCTCTAAAAACTGGTAATTTATTTACAACAATTTGGTTCACATCTTTTTATTCACTGGTAGATCCACTTCCCCTTAAAGAAGGTGTGTCATCAGGGTACACATAATGTTTAGACAAGCTTTTACCTGCAGACATCTGAGAAATACCAGGCTTTACTGTTTCAGTAGGTTCTTGGTGTGCAGCTACCTGTTACCCATCTTTCAGTTAAACAAATGTAAAAAAGATACCTATTTTTGGGTGTGACCCAAGAAATTACATTATAGACAATGTATAGATCACAATACGAATAATTACAGTGACAGAGTAAGAAAGAAACAGCTCCCAAGGCTCAGCTCAGGCTGTTAACAGCACTGGCACAAAGTATAAAGGAGATGCCTGTATACTGACATGGGACAGTGAATAGGTAAAAAGTTTTAATGTTCATTTTAGAGAAGTTAGCTGAAATAATGTTTAAATAAATACAATGATCTGCCAGCAAAATATTTATTGCTATCATATAATGTATTAATATATTTAGAACATGTCTCAAATTTTTAAATAAATTCTTTGGAACAATCAGTTCTTTGGTGGTGGATGCAATACACTACTGTTATGATCATTGGGTACACAACTTGAACAGTTTGGGACATGCATACAATGCTGGTGGCCATCTGTCTCATTTTTAAGCCCCATAATCAGTCACTGATATCTGCACTACTAGTTTTGCACGTCTGTGTGGTCTGTACATTTACTATGTTTTTTCTGCCTTAAATGGTATCTGTGTGGTCTCTACATTTACTATGTTTGTTTTTCTCTGCCCTAACTGGTATTTTTCCATCTTTCTGCACCGTTACATGATTTCAGATGCAGAGCATTTTGTGGCTCTCTCTCTCTCTCTCGTCAATACATTTTTTGTGTACTTCTGTAACTTTAAGCTAAAGTGTGGAGTTTATTTTGGAAGGGGATGTAATTTCTATCTTTTTGTCTAAGCATTTTCTGTGTTTTTATCTTACATCTGTAATTATTTTTTATTTGCATTTAATTACTTCATTAAGGTAAATGGACAGTTCATAGGACCCTTTCAAGCCATAACCCAGATGAAAGGCACACAGCATAACTTACTCACAGCCAAACATTACAAAATATGTTTCCACAATAACAAAAACTGTACTCACAAAACAAATCAGCGATTTCAAGGCAGTGTTTATAAGTAAATACAAAAACCAGTTGGTTATAAAACAATTAAAATATAACTTTAAGAACCATTAAGTTTATCTCAATAATCACTGGCTTTGCTCCTGCACTAATCCAGACTAATGTTAATCTTTATTTTTTTAACTAACAATGTTATATTTAAATGTTTTTTGTATCCATTCTTATTTTTGTTGTTATGATTGTCTGTAACCTTTTATGCCTTATGTAAATTGTATAACTAGTGGAGCTTTTCTCCCCGGGCCTCTACTGAAAATGGACATATATCCAGTTGGACTAGCCCGGTCAACAAATGTAAAATAAAAATAAATAAATTATGACTGAAAAATTGGTTTAACATACAACAAACTTGATATTAGAACAAAGACAGAATAAAAGTCTCCTGTATAACAATTAGATTTCTCAGTACTAGGTAGATGTTTGGCACACACCAGTAGCAGCAGTCAGTTAAAGTTTTAAGCATAGCCACGCACTATTCATGTAACAGCAACACTTATACCAGTTGAAGATATTCTATTAGTTTTCCCTTACACCTTACAGGATTGAGCTCTTTCTAATACATATTGGCGGGCTAGTCCATCTGGTTGGAGTCACCTTACTAAACATTCTTTCTCCAGTACATACACTGAAGGGTAGACTTTTCAGGGACAGTGCACTCTTCTCATCGAGTTGATAAATATGGTTCATAGCTTCATAGATTAGTACTAGACTAACTGCTCTAAGGAGCCATTTTAAGCCTAGCAAATTACCTACTGTGGGAATCAAACCCTGCAACTTGTGTCTATAAGGTAAATACCTTAACCATCATGCCAACTTCCCACAAACAATTTCCAGTTTACCAGAGGAAGCCACTGCTGCATCTATAAACACTTCTAATCTGAAGTACCCAGTAACAGTGTGGCCTTGGCCCTTACTGGGAGACAACTCATCTTTTACAAGTGCCAATGATGCAGCCTACAGAAACAGAAAGAAACGAAATTTTACTCTCACTGATTTGTAACAACAGCATTGTGGGGAGAATTAAATGCATTTAAAGGAAGGCATAGTCCAAAGTGGTTATGACAACATTCAACCCAAACTGCACATTTTGCCTAAGGTATTAGAACATTGACAAGGTTGGAAATGTCCTTCAACTGTCTATGTACTTTGGTAACAACCATATCCATATGACAATTAAATGACAGTTTCTCAGCCAACCAAAAGCCAAGAGGTATTTAAAGCCCTGGTTGTTTTTTTGAATTGGTCAGTGATGCCCTGCATACCTGTCGTTAGCTTCTAGCTGGTCTCCTTTCACTTAATTGTGAATTTACTTCTCATTAATTATTTGCTTAGTTTGTAGAAATCAGCCTGTGAGAAACGCTCAGCTACTTTCAAAGATTTTGAGGCTCAAATATGTGTAAAATCATCTCTATAGAACAGAGATGGAATCCAGGAAGATCCCATACAGCATTACTGATGTAGAGATTGGGCCCCAGTGTGGATCCCTGAAAGACTCCAAACATTCCCATTTTAGAATTAGTTTTCCCCATAACAATATAGTGCAGAGATCAGGCTATTTCACAGGCAATGGGGTAAGACATCCATCTTTGTTGCCAGTGTCCAGATTTGAGAATGGACCCAGTATACCAGGAGCGCTGACCAACAGGATGAAGAAACAGCCACTACTGTGAACTTATGAACTACAGCCATTGGAGTAGATGGACAGCAGGAACCGTGTACAAAGGAGGAAGTGAAACATGTTGCAAAAGACATGCAGATGCATGTACTGTGTTTGATGATGTCACTGCATGTCACACCCTTGGTTAAGGATTGTGGCCGGTTGCCATAGAGTATGGGTACCAATGCCATGTCTATGACTACCCTATCTTTTCTCTGAAGGTCTAGGATTAAGTAGTCATAAGGCTTTGTCCCAAAAGAAGTTGGAAGGGTCACTCGGTTAAGGGTTGTGTGTCGAATCACCCGTCAGACATTATGGAGTTATTCTGTAGGTCAGAAGGGCTCTGTGAGGAAATCATGAGATAAACTATAGACAAGTGACTGATAAGGAGGTGTGTGCATGTGTGTGTGTGTGTGTGTGTGTGTGTGCATGTGTACACACACACAAATGAGACAGAGATTAATCTGTGTAATTTCTGTATTTTTACACCTTTTTTAACTGCAGCCATGTTACTGTCACATTTTAAAGGCTGCAGCTTCAGTGTCTCTGCACAGGACCAGAAGGATTCACTAAAACCTTCATTAATTCAGTTATCTGATGGCTTTGCCAAGATAATAATTCAACATATCTACATATTTTGGAGTTGTATTTTATTGGGCACCGAGAATAAATATGACAGTTATAAACACAAGTGTGTCAGGGACAGAGAAGGATAACAGCCAAGAGCCATTTCATCTCTCTCTGCATCCTCTCTGATATTTTCAACGATTCCTAAACTCGATTGTTATCATCTCATTAAATAGCATTAAAAGCATGGAGAGCTTTACAACCACTGAGAGTTTAGAGAGATGCAGGGCACATTTGTGACTCGGATGATGATGATGATGATAAAGGTGAAACTGTACTACTGGTTGTAAATAATGCTATAAAAACATTGGATGTCTAGCCTTCATTATCATCTCCTGTCATTAAAGATTCTGGAAGCAATCCTATATGATAAAATCAAGTCCCTGAAAACCGAAAAGTATCCCATTTTATATCAATTTACCACAATTATATTCTTTGGCAAGAAGTTGAGACTGTTTCCTTACTAATAATGGCAACAGATGTGAGACTCTTTCCTTACTAATACAGTAGATGCCAATTTTCCCTTTAGGCCATGAATTCTATTCTGTTATTACAATACTACATTAAGGATGCAAGAAAGAAGCCTTTGCTTACTTACATCATGCTACATCAGCAAGGCTAGTATAGCCTGGTGTCCATGTCATTGCCACCTAGTGTACTCTGTGTGTTAGGGGTCATCTCTGTCTGCATGGAGTCCAGTGTACTCTATGTGTTAGGGGTCAGCTCTGTCTGCAGTGAATCCAGTATAATCTGTGTTTTAGGGTCAGCTCCGTCTGCAGGCAGTCCAACACTTAACCATTGCTCCCAGTGTACTCTATGTGTTAGGGGTCAGCTCTGTCTGCAGGGAGTCCAGTGTACACTATGTGTTAGGGGTCAGCTCTGTGTGCAAGGAGTCCAATGTACTCTATGTGTTAGGGGTCAGCTCTGTCTGCAGGGAGTCCAGTGTACTCTATGTGTTAGGAGTCAGCTCTGTCTGCAGGGAGTCCAGTGTACTCTATGTGTTAGGAATCAGCTCTGTCTGCAGGGAGTAAAGTGTACTCTATGTGTTAGGGCTCAGCTCTGCAGGGAGTAAAGTGTACTCTATGTGTTAGGGCTCAGCTCTGTTTGCAGGGAGTCCAGTGTACTCTATGTGTTGGGTATCAGCTCTGTCTTCAGGGAGTCCACTGTACTCTATGTATAAGGGGTCACCTGTGTCTGCAAGGAGTCCAGTGTACATTATGTGTTAGGGGTCAGCTCTGTGTGCAAGGAGCCCACTGTACTCTAGGTGTTAGGGGTCAGCTCTGTCTGCAGTGAGTCCAGTTAACTCTGTGTGTTAGGGTCAGCTCTGTCTGAAGGGTGTCCAGTGTACTTGATGTGTTAAGGTCAGCTCTGTCTGCAGGGAGTCCATTGTACTCTATGTGTATGGGGTCAGATCTGTCTGCAGGGAGTCTAGTGTACTCTATTCATTAGGGGTCAGCTCTGTCTGCAGGGAGTCCAGTGTACTCTATATATAAGGGGTCAGATCTGTCTGCAGGGAGTCCACTGCACCCTATGTGTAAGGGGTCAGCTCTGTCTGCAGGGAGTCCAACACTTAACCATGGTTACCCAGTGTACTCTATGTGTTAGGTGTTACCTCTGTGTGCAGCGAGTCCAGTGTACTCTTATGTATTAGGTTCAGCTCTGTCTTCAGGGAGTTCAGTGTACTCTATGTGTTAGAGGTCAGCTCTGTGTGCAGGGAGTCTAGTGTACTCTATATATTAGGGGTCAGATCTGTCTGCAGGGAGTCCAATGTACCCTATGTGTTAGGGGGTCACCTCTGTCTGCAAGGGGTCCAGTGTACACTATGTGTTAGGGGTCAGCTCTGTATGCAAGGAGTCCAGTGTATTCTATGTGTTAGGGGTCAGCTCTGTCTGCAGGGAGTCCAGTGAACTCTATACATTAGGGTCAGCTCTGTCTGCAGGAAGTCCAGTGTACTCTATGTGTTAGGGGTCAGCTCTGTCTGCAGGAAGTCCAACACTTAACCATTGTTACCCAGTGTACTCTATGTGTTAGGTGTTAGCTCTGTGTGCAGTGAGTCCAGTGTACTCTATGTGTTAGATTCAGCTCTGTCTACAGGGAGTCCAGTGTACTCTATGTGTTAGGGGTCAGCTTTGTTTGCAGGGAGTCCAGTGTATTATATGTGTTAGGGGTCAGCTCTGTCTGTGGGGAGTACAGTATACTCTACGCATTAGGGGTCATCTCTGTGTGCAGGGAGTCCAGTGTACTCTATATATTAGGGGTCAGATCTGTCTGCAGGGAGTCCAATGTACCCTATGTGTTAGGGGGTCACCTCTGTCTGCAAGGGGTCCAGTGTACACTATGTGTTAGGGGTCAGCTCTGTATGCAAGGAGTCCAGTGTATTCTATGTGTTAGGGGTCAGCTCTGTCTGCAGGGAGTCCAGTGAACTCTATACATTAGGGTCAGCTCTGTCTGCAGGAAGTCCAGTGTACTCTATGTGTTAGGGGTCAGCTCTGTCTGCAGGAAGTCCAACACTTAACCATTGTTACCCAGTGTACTCTATGTGTTAGGTGTTAGCTCTGTGTGCAGTGAGTCCAGTGTACTCTATGTGTTAGATTCAGCTCTGTCTACAGGGAGTCCAGTGTACTCTATGTGTTAGGGGTCAGCTTTTTTGCAGGGAGTCCAGTGTATTATATGTGTTAGGGGTCAGCTCTGTCTGTGGGGAGTACAGTATACTCTACGCATTAGGGGTCATCTCTGTGTGCAGGGAGTCCAGTGTACTCTATGTGTTAGGGGTCAGCTCTGTGTGCAGGGAGTCCAGTGTACTCTATGTGTTAGGGGGTTAGTTCTGCCTGCAGGGAGTCCAGCATACTCTATGTGTTAGGGGTCAGCTCTGTGTGCAGGGAGTCCAGTGTACACTATGTGTTAGGGTGCAGCTCTGTCTGCAGGGAGTCCAGTATACTCTATGTGTTAGGGGTCAGCTCTGTCTGCAGGGAGTCCAGTGTACTCTATGTGTTAGGGGTCAGCTCTGTCTGCAGTGAGTCCAATGTAATCTGTGTGTTAGGGGTCAGCTCTGTCTGCAGGCAGTCCAACACTTAACCATTGCTCCCAGTGTACTCTATGTGTTAGGGGTCAGCTCTGTATGCAGGGAGTCCAGTGTACACTATGTGTTAGGGGTCAGCTCTGTGTGCAGGGAGTCCAGTTTACTCTATGTGTTAGGGGTCAGCTCTGTCTGCAGAGAGTCCAGTGTATTCTATGTGTTAGGGGACAGCTCTGTCTGCAGGGAGTCCAGAGTACTCTATGTGTTAGAGGTCACATCTGTCTGCAAGGAGTCCAGTGTACTCTATGTGTTAGGGGTCAGCTCTGTCTGCAGGGAGTCCAGTGTACTCTATGTGTTAGGGGTCAGCTCTGTCTGCAGGGTGTCCAGTGTAGTCTATGTCTTAGGGGTCACATCTGTCTGCAGGGAGTCCACCACTTAACCATTGTTACCCAGTGTACTCTATGTGTTAGAGGTTAGCTCTGTGTGCAGGGGGTCCAGTGTATACTATGTGTTAGGGGTCAGCTCTGTGTGCAGGGAGTCCAGTGTACGCTATGTATTAGGGGTCAGCTCTGTGTGCAGGGAGTCCAGTGTATGCTATGCATTAGGGGTCAGCTCTGTCTGCAGGGAGTCCAGTGTACCCTATGCATTGGGGGTCAGCTCTGTCTGCAGGGAGTCCAGTGTGCTATATGTGTTAGGGGTCAGCTCTGTGTGCAGGGAGTCCAGTGTACTCTATGTGTTAGGTGTCAGCTCTGTGTGCAGGGAGTCCAGAGTACTCTATGTGTTAGGGGTCTCATCTGTCTGCAAGGAGTCCACTGTACTCTATGTATTAGTGGTCAGCTCTGTCTGCAGGGAGTCCAGTGTAATCAATGTGTTAGGGGTCATCTCTGTCTGCAGGGAGTCCAGTGTACTCTATGTGTTAGGTGTAAGCGCTGTCTGCATGGAGACCAGTGTACTCTGTGTGTTAGTGGTCAGCTCTGTGTGCAGGGTGTCCAGTGTACTCTATGTGCTTGGGGTCAGCTCTGTCAGCAGTGGGTCTAGTGTACTCTATGTGTTAGAGGGTCAGCTCTGTCTGCAGGGTGTCCAGTGTACTCTATGTGATAGGGTTCAGCTCTGTCTGCAGTCAGTCCAGTGTACTCTGTGTGTTAGAGGTCAGCTCTGTGTGCAGGGAGTCCAATGTACTCTGTATGTTAGGGGTCAGTTCTGTCTGCAGAGAGTCCAGTGTGCTCTCTGTGTTAGGGGTCACCTCTGTCTGCAAGGAGTCCAGTGTACAATGTGTGTTAGGGGTCAGCTCTGTGTGCAGGGAGTCCAGTGTACTCTATGTGCTAGAGGTCAGCTCTGTGTGCAGGGTGTCCTGTGTACTCTATGTGTTAGGGGTCAGCTCTGTCTGCAGGGAGTCCAACAGTTAACCATTGTTACCCAGTGCACTCTATGTGTTAGGGGTTATCTCTGTGTGCAGGGAGTCCAGTGTACTCTATGTGTTAGGGTTAGCTCTGTGTGCAGGGAGTCCAGTGTACTCTATGTGTTGGGGTCAGCTCTGTGTGCAGGGAGTCCAGTGTACTCTATGTGTTGGGGTCAGCTCTGTCTGCAGGGAGTTCAGCGCACTCTATGCGTTATGGGTCAGCTCTGTCTGCAGGGAGTCCAGCGTACTCTATGTGCTAGGGGTCAGCTCTGTCTGCAGGGAGTCCAGTGTACTCTATGGGTTAGGAGTCAGTTCTGTCTGCAGGGTGTCCAGTGTACTCCATGCATTACGGGTCAGCTCTGTCTGCAGGGAGTGCCAGTGTACTCTATGTGTTAGGGGTCAGCTCTATGTGCAGGGAGTCTAGTGTACTCTATGTGTTAGGGGTCAGCTCTGTTTGCAGGGAGTCCAGTGTACACTATGTGTTAGGGATCAGTTCTGTGTGCAGGGAGTTCAGTGTACTCTATGTGTTAGGCGTCAGCTCTTTGTGCAGGGAGTCCAGTGTACTGTATGCGTTACGGGTCAGCTATGTCTGCCGGGAGTCCAGTGTACTCTATGTGTTAGGGGTCAACTCTGTGTGCAGGGAGTCCAACACATAATACTCACAGCTGGTTAAGTATAAGCCTCTGAAATGCACATGCTGCACAGTTCGTGTCAAACTCTGCTTGTTCTTTTATTATATTTTGCATCACATGTACGTTTATTTGCATTTGTTTACTAGGGTACAGTACTGATCCAAATGGACAGATTTCAGGCTCATCTTGAGGGCTGCAGAGGTACAGTAGGGGAAAATATGAGAGATAATACAATCAGTGAGTACTATAATTTACATAACTATATGCAAGTAATTCATACAAATAAAACATACATGTGTATCATTAAAATGAAAAATAATAAAACACATGAGGAAAGTGAATAAAACCAAATACTGACAGAGCATATGAAAGCTTGCTGAACAGTTATATCTGTATAATATAACGAAATATTAAAAATAAATGTAAAGTCACAAAATTTGTTTAAAATTCAAGGAAATAAAAATAGGGAAACAAGGCCAAGAACTGAGACAGACATTATAAAGTCAGTTCTCGCTATAAAGCAAAACCATTTGCTTAACAGACTGTGTCATTACGCACCAGAAAACCAACATACCTTAATACAATTTATTGTGAATTACAGCCCTTGTCTCCCAATACAAATGTACTTAAAGGTTCTAGAGAAGCAGCTTGTATCCTGCAGTGAGCGATTTGTATACTGATAATCAGCACACAAACATCATGATCACGTTTGGAATTCCGAGTGAGAATACCTAAACTTCTAGCTTATATGCCAACAGGCTACGTTCTCTTTCAATTTCATTGTATCTCTCATGAGAGACTTCAGCTATCCTTCTATAGACTGGGAAACATATACTTCCTCTAATTCACAGGAACAATATTTTCTGCCGTTTATTAGCACAAACACCCTGGACCAGTAGTACATACTCCAACCATAGTGGCAAACACATTGGCCCTAGTATTTACCAAAATGGGAGAGTGCTACACCCCTCCCCCACAGCACATCCTCATTGGTGAGGTCAGACCACTAAGCTGTATCCCTTCATATAAATCATCTTGGAAAACCCAACTAAACCCAGAACAGTTAGGAGCTATTCTAAAGCAAACTACATCGTATTAGCAACGGTTTGTCAAAATTCATGGCTCCTCCCAAACCAGAGGACACAAAGCTACCCATTCAAAATGATTTACAGAAACCCTGTAGAAACATGTAAATGGCTGCATTGAGACTGCTGTACTTACCAGAAGTAAGCCCAGATCTAACACTAAAAACAAACCCCACTGGTGGAAGCCTTATCTTAACATGCTGTATAACAAAAGAAAAAAGTCATTGCCAAAATCAGAAAAAAACAGCTCTTATAGAGACAAGAACTCTCTGATTCAACTAAACAAGAAACTAAAAGGTCTAATAAAGTCTAGCAAGGGCAATTACAAGGTCAGGATCCCCTCATAGGCTAAGGGCAATCACAGCTAATTCAGGAACCTTAAAGGTAATACTCAGCTGTATGTAGAACTGGTGGTAAATGGCACAACCTTCACTAACTAGCATAGCAAATCTACTAGCTGATAAATTTAGTTCTAACTTCACCCCACTCCCCCCACTACCCCCTGTGAAATCCCTTCTAGCATATCCCCCTCAACTATCAAAAGGGACCAGGTCGTGGTGGCACATGCTAAGGCAAAAAACACTGCTTCAGTGGACCCTGACAATATCCCTGATTACCTCCTAAATAGCCTAAAACACGACCTAGCAGGACCACTTGAGGCATTCTTCAACTATAGCCCCAAAAATGGGTTATGTGCCAGGTTAACGGGGGGCATGATGGTCACCCCTCTTCATAAGAGTGGATCATCGTCTGACCCTAGGAACTACAGGCTCATTAGTCTGACAAGTCTAATATGCAAAGCCATGGAACGAATTATCACGGAAATGATCAACAAGGATATTGGCAACCTAGAGGCACTGGACACATCCCAGTCAGGCTTTGTTTTGGGAAGGTCTTACTTACTTGACCTGGAAGACTTCTTTAAGAGGGTCACCCAGGCTATGGATGAGGGGGAAATGGAGTATACTGCCTACCTTGACCTGGTCAAGGCTTTTAATACTATACCCCACTCAGGTACTGCTGACAAACTCTCAGAACTACCTATAAATCCCTACATAACTAGCTGGATTGATGGTTGGCACCCAGATAGGATCCACAAAGTCAGGATTGGTGAGATCACCATCAGCACAGTACCCCAGGACTACAAGATGGGCCCATTCCTATTTGGCATCTGCTTCTTGGAAATCAAGGCTAATGTCAAGGGCCTCTGGTTCACCAAGTTCACAGATGACTGTAAAGTGGAAGCTATCACAGATCTCCCCATGATATCAACAAAGTGGAAGCTATCACAGATCTCCCCATCATATCAACAAAGTGGAAGCTGTCACAGATCTCCCCATGATATCAACAAAGTGGAAGCTATCACAGATCTCCCCATGATATCAATAAAGTGGAAGCAGTCACAGATCTCCCCATGATATCAACAAAGTGGAAGGTGTCACATATCTCCCCATGATATCAACAAAATGGAAGCTATCACAGATCTCCCCATGATATCAACAAAGTGGAAGCTGTCACGGATTTCCCCATGATATCAACAAAGTGGAAGCTGTCACAGATCTCCCCATGATATCAACAAAGTGGAAGCTGTCACAGATCTCCCCATGATATCAACATCCTACAAAAAGATGTAACACAAACAAATGACTGGTGCTAAAGCCACTGATTGAAAGTCAATGCAAGGAAATAAATTATAATACCCTTTGGGAAATCATCCACCCAAGCTAATTACTCCACCAATAAAACAACCCTAACAGCTGACCCAACAGTTATGGCTCTGGGAACATATGGAAACAGTAATCTGGCCTTTGATCAACATGCAGCAAAGATACAAACAAAATCACTCTATGTCGCTCAACTCATAAGAAAGGGTATGGCTTCCAGGTCCAAGGATGTCACAGTACCACTCTACTCGGCCCTTATCAGATCCATCAGAAAGGGTATGGCTTCCAGGTCCAAGGATGTTACAGTACCACTCTACTCAGCCCTTATCAGATCCATCAGAAAGGGTATGGCGTCCAGGTCCAAGGATGTTACAGTACCACTCTACTCAGCCCTTATCAGATCCATCAGAAAGGGTATGGCGTCCAGGTCCAAGGATGTTACAGTACCACTCTACTCAGCCCTTATCAGATCCATCAGAAAGGGTATGGCGTCCAGGTCCAAGGATGTTACAGTATCACTCTACTCAGCCCTTATCAGATCCACCAGAAAGGGTATGGCGTCCAGGTCCAAGGATGTTACAGTACCACTCTACTTGGCCCTTATCAGATCCATCAGAAAGGGTATGGCATCCAGGTCCAAGGATGTTACAGTACCACTCTACTCAGCCCTTATCAGATCCATCAGAAAGGGTATGGCGTCCAGGTCCAAGGATGTTACAGTACCACTCTACTCAGCCCTTATCAGATCCATCAGAAAGGGTATGGCGTCCAGGTCCAAGGATGTTACAGTACCATCCTACTCAGCCCAGGTCCAAGGATGTTACAGTACCATCCTACTCAGCCCTTATCAGATCCATCAGAAAGGGTATGGCGTCCAGGTCCAAGGATGTTACAGTACCACTCTACTCAGCCTTATCGGATCTATCAGAAAGGGTATGGCGTCCAGGTCCAAGGATGTTACAGTATCACTCTACTCAGCCCTTATCAGATCCATCAGAAAGGTTATGGCATCCAGGTCCAAGGATGTTACAGTACCACTCTACTTAGCCCTTATCAGATCCATCAGAAAGGGTATGGCGTCCAGGTCCAAGGATGTTACAGTACCACTCTACTCAGCCTTATCAGATCCATCAGAAAGGGTATGGCATCCAGGTCCAAGGATGTTACAGTACCACTCTACTCAGCCCTTATCAGATCCATCATTGACTCTGCTGCCCACTTTGTTAAGTACCTAACCGGGTACCTGCAGTGGTTGGAACGCCTTCAAATGTTTCTCACTAGAAGAATCCAGGGAATTAGGTCCCTGTCCTACAAAGATCACCTTAAGGCCCTGTCTCTGTACTCATCTCCTACAAGTCACTGAGAAGCAATCTATGCCTGGCATACAAAGCTTTCTCCGATCCATCTCTGATGGATCTCTTGCACATCTGCAAAACAAACTGCACCAGAAACAGTAGACTTAAGGACATGAACTTTTCTTATGACATAAATAGAACATGCTGGAGAGACAGATATGTGCCTCAAAGTATCCCAGAGCTATGCAATAAGCTCCCCATCTACATGAAGAAGAGTTCATCCTTGAACCTATTCAAACACAACACTGATCAGTGGATGGGAAATCACAAATTCACCTCTGGTTCGGACTCTATATCTCTGATGGAAAGAGGTAAAGAGTAAGTAAACAAATCCCCAACTAATATACCACCCCCAACATAACCCTTAGCTACCTCCCTACTAACATACCCCACCATATAGGCATCCAAGGAGCTCTGAGACAAAACTGGGTTGGGTTGCACGGCTAGGTTTGTAAACACTTTGGTGGTCATTAGCCCAGAATGAACCTATGAACCTATCAACAGCAGGCAGAAACAAAATCTGTTTTTTATTGTGGCTCTGTTATTTGCAGATTAATACTGGTAGGTTTAACTACCTCTCATGATACCTGAGTTTAACAAGTGAAACAGGAGGTGCTTAACATTTCTTTGGATCTGGTTTCACAGTACAGAAGCACTTAACTGACTTGTCTTTTTCCAGATATCAGAACGTAATTACCATGCTCCATGCACTACATCTTTCTCTCTCTAGAGAAAGAAAGATGCATGTGCTTGTGTGTGTGCAGATATATATACACAAAAGTTATGTACTCACCATAATGATGCATCTGTGTTGTCTATTTTTCACTCTTCCTCAACAGATGGGTCTTCAATCTGACTTGGCTGCTTTTACTAGACTCACGAATCCAGCTCTCAAGCTTCTCCCTTTACCCATAATGCCCCACCATCCCGCTATACCTCAGATCAAGTTTACTGTTCTAACATTAACATATGCATGACATAATATTAAGATGAAGTAACAAAATAAAGATATACAGAAAGGCTGGAGCTCAAAACAGGGAACAGGTGAGGTCTCAAAAGGACATCCCTTAGGCATCACTAGGAAGAGCAGGACTGGGGTTGCACATTGGGGAGTTGAAGAACAATGATAATGGACAATACAGATGCATTGTTAGGGTAAGTACACAACCTTTGCATATGATGATGTCATTTTCTTTCATTCCTCAACTGATGGGACACAGTCCCCAGCTAGATGAACCTTGGGTGGTCTTCATGGAAGGATATTCTGGAGCAGAGGCAACTGCTGCCCTATTTCTAGATAGTATGTCTAACTTGTAATGAGCAATAAAGGTATGAGCACTGGACCATGTGGCAGCTGCACAAATATCATCTATGGAAGCTCTTGACCAAAAGGCAAATGAAGTGGCTACAGACCTCATGGAATGTGCATTGGTGGGCTTGCATAAGGATAAACCTCTTTCTTTATAAACAAAAGATAGATAGGATCATAGGATCATAGCAGAGTACTAGGTTATCAACCCAGAGGTCATTTTAAGCCTAGCCGTGTCAACCTATTGTAATACCGTAGCGGTACTAGTCAATACCCAAGATTGCATTTAGTGATGACTGCCCATGTCCAGGAGGGTTGTGGGCACTATTCCTGGTAAGAATTTATGGTGCCCCATCCACTCATCCAGGTTCCTCTTGAACAGTATCATAGACGTGTTCTGTTTCACATAAATTGGTATCCTGTTCCAAAAATATGGCAGTCGTTGGAAGATAAATCTCTCCCTCCAGCAAGTTGCAGGCCATATTTAAGTCCCTGGAATGGGTAGCCATAGACTCATTTGACTTACAGATATGCAGTAAGTGCATTAGCTTTGGGTCTTGGGTTGCTGGAAGGTAGTCTGGAAGATTTCCTAGGTGTCCCTTTTAAGAAGAGTGAATGGAGTCAAGGAGATATCAGATCCAGGGTGAAAAGTAGAGATCGGATCCTAGGAGATTTGGTGGTTGAAGTAGTAGGATTTGAGGTGGACAACAGATCTGGTTTCTTGGGAACTTTAGCTGAAGGCTTAGGAATCAGAATCAAATGGGGAGAATGGTCAGGGGACCATTTCCTGGACCCCTTTTCCTTTGGAGCAATATCAGGCTTCCCTTTGTCAGATTTATTAGATGGGGTTTGGGCCCAGCTGAAGAAGAAATGACAGAAGAAGGTAAAAAGCCTTTTAACACCTCCTTATTCCTCCTGTAACTCAATGCACATGAGTTGAGTCCTGAACAAATGGGGCAGTCAACATCCAGGTTATCAGGGCACAAACAATACATGCACTCCTTGTGAGCATACAAGTTAGGGATCTTATGCCCACAGGAAGTCAGGAAATGCATTTGTTAAAAAAAAAAAAAAAAATTTTTTTTTTTTGGTAAATACTAGGGAAAAATACCAGCAATGGAATTTCAAAGGTACCCTAAGCTGGGTAGACAGAAAGAAAGAGAAAGAATACAATGACGGCATGTAGAAGAGTACCTTGACAAGGGTAGAAAGACCTAACTAGAAAAGGGAGATGAAAGAATTAGCAACGAGTTTGAAATGTTACGCAAGATTTTAAAAAGGGAAAAGGAAGGAAGAGTTAAGAGATATGGAGATAACATTTTCATACAGAAGAATATAATAGCTGGTTAACCTCCACAGTTCCAGAGCAGAAATCTGTGTCCAAACAATATGGCAGCAAGTAAGATCTGAGGTATACCAGGATGAAGGCATTATGGATAAAGGGTGATCTCGAGAGCTGGATCTATGAGTCTAGTAAATGTGACTGAGCTGGGTCCGAGGTCAGATCCAAGACCCATCAGTTAAGGAATGGATGAAAATGACAAAATCAGATCTAACGTTACAGAAACTCAATTATGTTTTAAAAATAAAACTAATTTGTTTTTCATTCTACGCTTTTCTATAGAAACTTATTGATAATTTGTATGATATTCAAGGCAGCTCTAAAATACCTCTGGAATAAAAGGCTTCACATATATGGCTACAGCATATACATGTTTAATAGATTTTAATAGTCTAGAAAAAGAAAAAGTGCTTTTTAGTCCATGCAGAGTACACATGCTGACTTTGTGATGCATCAATTCAATGTCTCCCTTTTATTTCTCCAAAACTGGGGATATAAAATTAAATTATTACAATTTTAAAATAAAATGCATGTTTTATTTCACTGTTAGGTCTAGTATAAGAACTTGTAGTATTTGTATCGAAGATATTAAGCAGTCCTGACATAGACAGAATCAACAGACTTCACAAAGATAAGCTATGAATTCTGCAGTTTGAAAACACAATGCTGAGAAAAATCATCCTTTCTAAAGGTGGTCCACACAATGCATATGTCTAACATATAAGACTCAATAAGTGTTTTATAACAGATTTATTTTTAGGTAGAACTGAATGTAGTACGATTAAATGAATTCAATTAAAAATAATGCATTTTATTTTACTGTATGCTTTATGGTCAAAAATGTTGTGGTTTAATTCTTTGTAAAATCAGGCAAACCTCATACACTCCTAGGATCAGAGCTATAACGGTAGATTATGTAATTAAAATAATTAGGCCTCATTCTGTTGGAGTGCCTCAGAGGACGGTGTTCACTACTAGGGGTCTGTTTAAAAGGGGATTGTTAATTTCACTGAACAAATTCATCAAAGTTCCACTTAATTGGGAGTGCTTGCTTTTCCACTGCCACTGCAACTCTGGGTTGATTATATTAGGTAAGGGCAGGGTTGGGGTGCAGCCCCAAGAATAAATTATCCCAGGATCATAGGAACACAGAAGAGCACAGCAGTCCTAATCAACTGGAACTTCTGATGAAATTATTTTTTAGTAAAATGACAGGCGTCTGTTTTGTTTGCATACTGCAAAATTAGTGAAATTTTCCCTGTCATCCACTTAAGGGGATAAGTAAACAAGTTTCTGGTAAGATTTAATTTTATAGTAAATGTATTAAAATAGGCAAACTCACAGTGACAACTGATAAAGAAAAAAATGATAGTAATTATATCAAAATACAAACAGAAAACAAAGAACTGACATTAGGTAAGCTTTACTTGCATTCTGATGTAAACAGAAATAGTGTATTTTCTAAGACAAACTTTACAGTCGTGTGTGTGTGTGTGTGTGTGTGTGTGTGTGTGTGTGTGTGTGTGTGTGTGTGTGTGTGTGTGTGTCTGTGTAAAAGACTGCTATGTACCTATAGAAAAGTTGTGTTTACTTAAATATAAGTGTAATTTGCTGACCCTTGGAATTTCACAACCAAAACTGTTTTATAAAACTTCTTGAAAAAATAAATTTACTTTCTATTTTGAAATAAGTACTGTAGTAACACAAGCCTTAGAGCATTGCTTATGTGCGTGAGCTAAGAGCTGCTATACACTTTAAGGATGGATAGCTTACTTCCATGTTACTGAAACAGCAAAATCGCCTACTACATCAGGATTTTTTTTACAAGCTGTGTTACTTTAAAACAGCCAGTGTAAAAAGTAAATGCTGTCCTTTTAACTACGTTTACTCTATGCCCAACCTTGTAACTTCATGAATGAGTGAGCAGCAGCAGCTGTACATTTCTTCCATGGTTGTGTTTGTTTACATGGTACCTTAACACCAGTACATAAGTGCATTAGAACATTTCTCAAATGGTATAGTCAAACACACTCAGTGTACTCAGCTGACTACATTTTTTCTAAGCATCTCAGAGTACAGAGTATCTAGAAATGTTAAAACTAATGTTTGCAATGGAGAACTGCACATAATATGCTTATAAACAGAATCCTTTAAAAAAACTTTATTGCTGCAGGACACAACAGTAGAAATGATAGATGTATTTCACTAATGTACAGGGCAGCATTTCACAAAACATGTATATTATTAAAATTTTAAGTATGGGAAAGTAACAGAAAGAGACTTGAGTACGAAATATAAATACCCAGTTGCACCCCTTCACATCACAGACAAAATGCTTTGAGACTATTAGCCAGCTCTGTGGTTACAGGGGCTAAATCCTGACTGCAGTCCATGTGATTGCATTATCTCAGGTAATGGAAGAGCTGGGGAGGGGATGAGAATGAAGTGGTCCATCTCAGCTCACCGACTCCAGGAAGGAGTGTGTTGGTTTCTATCTACAGTCCAAGACTCTGCAATGGCCAATGGGTGATGGTGCAATCATAAGGCAGACCACTCTTCACCTGGTAGTGGGGAAGCTGAAGCCACATGTAGTGACGTGAGTGATGTCAGATGATTCCACCTAATTAGGATTTGCTTATTTGTGCACACATCAAAAAAGGCCATGTGTAGAACAGCCAGGATAGTATCATGCCAGGATGTCCTGATCACTTCTCTGCCCTTCCCACAATTACTCACACTCAGCATTTTACCAAAGCAACAAACTAAACATATGTCAGGAAGTGGTTGTAGTAGAAGACTGAGGAAGGACAGTGGGACATGGTCTTTGGGAGACAGGTACAGCAGAGACAAAAAAATGTAATATAATAGGACCTCTATACGGTAAAAAATATGAATATGATGTGGTGTTTTCCAAAAAAATCAATTTGTGAGAGTATGGAACATAAAATATTTCAGTATAACTCTGTCACTATGAAATAATTTCAAGCAGAACTTTGATATGGTTGTTTCATCAAAGAGCACAGGAAACTGATTACAGCAAAAAGTATAGCTAGTTGTAGTCATCCCCATGACGTCAACATACAAAAATAACCGACAATAAGACTTTGCCTTGGACTCAGAAAGGTTTACCACAAGCAGGCAGCCTTAACACAGCTCTTCCCCCCTTTTCTGTAAGCCTTTCTGATTCACAGACTGTTATCGCTGAGGTTTCCCACTAGCAGAAGCCTCAACAAGAAGTACAGTCTTGCTAGCAGAGCTGCATGCTAATGCAAGAATCCGGGGGAGTGTCTGATGCTAATTAGCCATGTGATGTCCCCCAGAAATGCCAACAGCTCACAGTTTATGCCACTGATGTAAAATTTCAGTGTTGGAGGTGAACACAGTGAGAAATTGGTAGAGATCCATTCACTCTTATAGAAGCTGTCACGGTGCCAGTAGGTTCTGCAAGGACATGGAAATGGTGGATACGTTAGTGTCTGCACATGTACATGCACATCTGTAGAGGAATGAACTAATGAAGCTCCGTGTGTGTGTGTGTGTGTGTGTGTGTGTGTGTGTGTGTGTGTGTGTGTGTGTGTGTGTGTGTGTGTTTGCCTGATAAACTTGGTGGGGAGGTTAGGTAGGGAATTCTGACCCTGGATGTGTGTGTGTGTGTCTCTACTGAATTTTGTGTGCGTGTATGCATCAGTGAGTGTTTCCATGAGTATGATCAACTCTAATGTTTGCTGATAGGTAGGTAGGTAAGTGTGTGTGTGTGTGTGTGTGTGTGTGTGTGTGTGTGTGTGTGTGTGTTTGTGTGAGAGGGTGCATGTGTGAGTGTATGAGTGCGTGTGTGTGTGTGTGTGTGTGTGTGTGTGTGTGTGTGTGTGTGTGCACGCACACGCGCAAGTGTATGTGTGCTTACCTGATAAACGTGGGGGGGTTAGTTAGGGAATTCAGACCTGGATGTGTGTGTGTGTGTGTGTGTGTGTGTGTGTGTGTGTGTGTGTGTGTGTGTGTGTGTGTGTGTGTGTGTGTGTGTGTGTGTGTGTGTGTGTGCATAGGGGAATGCCTTTACCAATATGATGCATGGGCTGTCAGGGAAACACTAACTCTGTTAAGTCTCAAAGCATTACTGTTAAAGTGTGATTAAGAGACGCACTAATGAGTTTTTTCATTATGATCATATTAATCTCTGAATCACATTTCTCACCATCCCTACTTATGGTATGCAGTTTTTGCAAGCAGTGAGATTTCTTCTGAATACTAGGGTTTATAGCAAAATGTACGAGGCTGCAACTAGTATCAGAGAATGAAGAATATTCCCAGCTAATGTAGCTACTTTGTCTGTGCTCCATTTATTTGCATTTCAGATATGTGTCACTCTCTTTATCAAAAAATACAACTGTTGTTTTAGAAGTTTTGTGCACATTACAGAAATATCATTGTACTAATAAGTTATTCGAGATTCCCAATACCTTAGAGAGAGAGAGTCAGCTAGCAGCATAGCTAGAATATGGAATCAAGGATTTAATTCCAGCTGAGTCTCGTTCTACTCCACCACCTCGATCTCTACATTTAAAAAAATGCATACAATTTCAAAATGAAAGTAAAACTAAGAGAATAACTGAGACGTGTATTATAACCACCGTTATTAGCTTAGATTTATTTTAATTTTGAAAGCATACAATCTTTCAACAAATCAAATACAACTAAATGTTCAACCATGTACATTAAATCCAAACAGTCATGAAGTGCAATCAATTTACACACATATCTAAAGACTAAATATACTGCAATTAAAATGTATACTTGAAACTTTTAAGGTGCTCTTTGTATTCATCCGGGAAGGTTTAAAGCCCACTGATTCAGTCTGACAGGACCCTTTAGCTGTGGATAGAAATATAACTGAGCATTGCAGTTCTGTACTATTACTGCAGATGCCAAGTTATTTCTGTTTTTGTATTGTTCTCTTTTTTTGAGTTTAAATTCAGCATGAAATCACTTCAAAATAAAAAAGGTTTCCTTTACTAAATGCATCTGCACAATAGGTCTACTTCAGATGATCGAAAATCCATAAAATTGAATCACTTATTGCCATGATGACTTGCACGAAACCACATAACAATGAAAGTTTAAAATGATGAATGTTAGATAGTCAAAAATCTGTTAATTACATGTCTTACATTGCATCACTATATAAAAGAATGGGGATGCTGTATGTGCGTACTCTACCAGTCGGTTCTCTCATGGATGTGGGTGTGCCATGGGTGTTTACTCTCTTTTTAAATGTAGTGCAGTCTTGGAGTTGGTATATTTAATTTGCAGGGGGTATGGAGGATGCAGGGGGGGTGCAGCCCCCCTCCAAAAACTTTAAAGATAATTAGTTACACTTCGGGAGTGTTAGGTGATGGGAGTGATGTATTTTACAGGTTTAAATTAGTATTAAAGTTCTCCGGCACTTTTCAGTTATCCGATGTTTGTTGTTTTAAATTTCGTTGATATGTGGTTTCATGCAACTCGTCTCAGCAATTTGTAATTCGATTCTATGGGTTTTCATTCATCTGAAGTAGACCCCTGCACGATAAGTATGTGGCTAGTACAGTGACTCTACTGGAAAAATAATTACCCCAGAGCTTCCCATTAAATCAATGGTAAAACTACCATCAAAATGAGTGGTCATGCTATTTATCAATATGACTTCTCAACTCTACCATAAGAACATAATAAAAGGCCATGGGTAACCAACCCATGTCCTGTAACTACACATACTACACACCTGCAATTGGTTGCTCTTAGCCACGCACTGCAGTTCTTTCCAAGCAATGACCAGTCATGTGACGAAATACTACCAGGAGCTTTGGATGCTGCCATCTTCTGTGAAGATCTTCTCATGTAAGAATGTGTTCTTTTTTATTTCTAGCAGGAAACCAGCTAGATCTATTGACAATGATAAGAGTATACACTGCCTACAGCAGAGCACAGTTTTACTTACTTTTTTATTACTTAATTTTACTAGGATCAGTACATGAATGAAAACAAAGGACAATTAGGAAGGTAACAATAAATTGATCATTACTGTTGATTGCTGGGGGACACTGTATAGTGTACAGTGTGTAATGTATGAAAGCCACATACTGAAATTCATTACCATGAAAATGTTTCTTTCATTTTCCTTATAACCTAACATCTGATGGGTATACAGTAAGTGGTTATCTTTTGGAGGGTGTAAGATGACAGGATATCTGTGATAATTAGGAACACTGTAGCCCCAATTTCAAAAAACTTGCTCTCAGTGTAAATGACCATTTACACTGACAGCAGTTTTTAGGAATTTGGTCCCTATAGTAAACTTGTTACAGATAGACATTACACTGAAGTAAGTCGCTTTCACTCAGAGCAAGTCTTTTGGAATCAGGTTAAATTTACACTGAGAACAAACTGTCCTTATGGGTTCTGGTTAGTTTAAGGGCAATCTATGAACAAGCTGAAATTCATTAAAGAAACCACTATGCCTTTCAATGTCTTAACAATTACATATCAGACATGTACACATAAAGTGGCTGCCTTGTTTTGGTAGAAAAGGCTGTGCATGAAGCAAAGGGTTAAGTTCATGACGCATGCAAAACAATAATTGGTATGGCTAGCTTCAAGGGGGACACAAGACTGCATATAGTGTCCAGTGGAAATAAATTACAGTGATCATTGTTTCTCTCATTTTCCTTACAATTAAACACCAGAGCTGTAAAAAGAAGGTTGATGTCTCTGGGCTAGTGGTTAGTAGGCATGCTGTACATGAAAGTACAGGTTCACTCATATAATCACTGTTGAATAAAAATAATATGGCTTGTTAAGAAGCAGTATATGAGTCTAATAGCAGCAAGTTGAAATATGTTACTCTGGCCATTATGTTTTTTGGTTTCTTCTCAATGAGACATCAGAAGTATATAGAATGTAAATATCATTTTTGGGACCAAGGGCAGTTATAGGATCATTTCAGAATGATTAGCAGTATGATTTTCTGGGGGTAGTAAATGCCAAGCAGAAGTGTGGCCATTCCAATGGAACGGCAACAGTGTATTTTGTACCCAAGTATCTTACTAGAAATCTCTGAAACTGTTACTGATAATGCCTCAGGAAAACTGACATATAGCCACTTATATACATAGCTAACATGTTCAGCATTCCAGGGGCCTTCTTTGTTACTGTCTGGCACTATACCTAGTTTCCACATGAGACTATGTGACCACTGTTCTCAAAGCCAGGTGAAACTAATGTCCAGAATATATCTGCACTAATACCTCATTAGAACACCAGCACAGACAATATGTATTCTATTGTCTGTAAAGTAAAAACAATATTCAGTGTTTTTACAGAGGCAGTCTGTGTCATGTAAATCTAGACAGATGCAGTGAAGTCACTGGGGACAGACTAGTACTCGAGTCTGTTTCTCACAAGCTATCTTATTAGAATTCTCTGAATTTTTACTGTGCATTGCCTACAAGGAAATGACATACAGCCACTTATATACAGCTAGTAAATCCAGAGTTTCAGACTGGCACTATACTTGGTTTCCATGGGAGAAGGAGGGAGGGGTATTTGAACTCTGTACAAAAAGTCAGGTGAAACCTATGTAGAGAAAATATGTATTCTGTGTCCTCATTATGTCTGATGTACAATTTATGTATATTTCATCTGAAATATATTTCTCATTTGTAAAATTCCAAGACTGCAATGCCATGCTTTCATTCAGTCAAGGTGGTTTTATCTCAAATTCAGCACTGAGCTGCACTGAAATTCCTGAGGGAAGAATAGGAGTCTTAGATACATTTCACACTTGATCATTCTGTTGTTGCTACCTTAAAATTTCATTTGACATTTTTTTCATTATACAGTGTTTCTAGTCTTCTTATTGTTGTTGTGCTCTATTTCTGATTAGTATGTAGAGTAGAAAAAATAGCCTAAAATACTCCATTACATAGTTGTCATTAAACCACAAGTAGACACCGTGTATATTTTCCATAACTGTTTTCATCTGCAACATGTCAATCTTAACATTCCAATTTTATTAGCAACTGAGTTGTGAGGTAAAATATAGTGTAGTGCTGCACAGAAAACCCTACAGGGAGAAAAGGAGTCATATGTGTTTCTTGCAGATGTTAATCCTTTTGTTATTCTTTGAAAGTTCCATAATGAAATCTCAAATGGGAATGGAGACATGACCTTTTACAGAGAGGCACAATGCCAGTATGTTTAGAAGTCTTCATTACCACTGTCTGCTATTCTATATTACACTCAGTTGGAGAAGTTATTTTGAAATTCTTCTCAATGTACAGAACACACTAATGGCATATAATACTTCTCTACTGAACTATTTTCAAATAAAAAATCAAGACCCTATATATTTCACCAGAAAAAATATTTTTAGTTTTAACATGCCATTTCTACACTGCCATGCTTTCAACCAGCTACAGCTCTGGAGTCATACTCAGAGATGTGTTGCAATGAAACTTCAGTGGTTGAAACCTTTAGCCTTACCAGTTAAACGTAAATTTAAATACATTATGACAAAAATGATTTTTATATACAGGATTCCTGTCTTTTTTTAATTATTGCCTAAAGTAAATATCAGTGATGCTGTCAATTTTAAATGGGCTACTACAGATGTTAAATCATTATATACTTGTATCCCTAAGAAAACAGGATTGGGATTTTTTTTTAGATTGTATAAATGGAAATATTCTATTTTGTCTAATCAAGATATTTATTGTACAAGTTCACTATTAGAATTAATTTTGGAGAACAGTTTGTTTTGAGTTCAATAATAAATATTACCTACAGTGTTCAGGTGTTGCTATGGTAACCAGCATGTCACATTCTTTTGCCAGTGAGGTTATGACTTGGTGGGAAAAGTTTTTTTTTCCAAAGTGGAATTACTTAAATGTGTGATTTAAAAAAACGTTTTAGTGGTGATTTATTTATGTTATGGTCACGTTATTAAGACAAATTTAATAATTTGCTGAAAGAAATTAATTCTACTATTTTTATGTTTCACTGGTAGTTTACATGATATTCAAGCACATTTCTTAGAAGTTGAAGTCTCTTTCATGAAAGATTCCAATAGTTTTAAATCTATTTTTTAGGAAATCCATTTATATAAACAAGATATTACATGCATCTATCTGTCATCCTGTATTTAAGAAAGTAAATGTTATTAAAAATCAATTTATCAAAGCCTCACATTTAATATCAAGAGAAGAGGATTTCTTTTGAAACTGGTATATTGTTCTGTTTATGGAACATGGTTATAAATTAGATTTCATTGAGAATGTTGCAGCATGTTTTATACAAAAGACACAATTTTTACAAAGATATTTTAAGTTCTGAAGGTTACAGGGATTTTTTTTAAACTGTATTAGATATGATTTCACAAAGGCTACAGATATAGTTCTTTACTGAGATAGAAAAAAAATAAGGATATTTTGAAAAATAAATGGAAGATGATTTTTGGAAACACTGAATTGTCTAAATTCATAAGTCTACATCCTTCTTTTGCTTTTAAGACTGGAAATAATCTTGTTTCTTAAGAAGAAAGAATGTGCTCAGAAAGGATTTCCCAAAAGTAAAGAGATTGGTACTTATGCCTGAAATGGATGATCGTCATCTAGATTTATTAGTAACAACTCAAACATATGTGTTTTATCAACAAAGAGAGCACTGGCTGTTAAAAGTTAGTTACTTTAACTGCAGTTCTTCTGGCATGGTTTATTTAGCATCATTTATTTATTCTGAGTGTTTCTATGAGGGGAAAAACTCAAGAAAGAGTGCAGCTACAATATATGAAAGTGACATGACCATTGAGAAAAAAAGTGATGCCTTCTACAAACTCAATATGATATGTTTGCATTTTGAAAGATTTGTTTTTGATGTGCTGGATCAAACATGAGATGATATTCAATAGTTTGATAGAAAAAGGGAGGTGCAATGGTTGTTTAAATTACAAGTGTGTAGATATCCTGGTATCAGTGGCACTAAGTATCAGTAGAGATTACAAGGTGGGCAAATGTCCTGGTTTTAGTGACACTAAGTATCAGTAGAGATTACAAGATGGGCAGATGTCCTTGTGTCAGTGATACTAAGTATCAGTAGAGATTACAAGGTGGGCAGATGTCCTGCAATTAGTGACACTAAGTATCAGTAGAGATTACAAGGTGGGCAGATGTCCTGGCACCAGTGACAGCAAGTATTAGTAGACATTACAAGGTGGGAAGATGTCCTGATATCAGTAACATGAAGTATCAGCAAGATTACAAAGAGGGCAGATGTCCTGGTGTTGGTGACACTAAGTATCAATAGAAATTACAAGGTCAGCAGATCTCCAGGTATCAGTACAGATTACAAAGTGGGCAGATGTCCTGCTGTCAGTGACACTTAGTAAAAGCAGAGATTACAAGTGGGCAGATACCCTGGTATCAGTGACACTAAGTATCAGTAGAGATTAAAAGGTGGACAGATGCCCTGGTGTTGGTGATACTAAGTATCAGTAGAGATTACAAGTGGGCAGATGCCCTGCTATCAGTGACACTAAGTATCAGTAGAGATTACAAGGTGGGCAGATGTCCTGGTTTTAGTGACACTAAGTATCAGTAGAGATTACAAGATGGGCAGATGTCCTGGTGTCAGTGATACTAGGTATCAGTAGAGATTACAATGTGGGCAGATGTCCTGCAATTAGTGACACTAAGTATCAGTAGAGATTACAAGGTGGGCTGATGTCCTAGCACCATTGACAGCAAGTATTAGTAGACATTACAAGGTGGGAAGATGTCCTGGTGTCAGTGACACTAAGTATCAGCAAGATTACAAAGAGGGCAGATGTCCTGGTGTTGGTGACACTAAGTATCAATAGAAATTACAAGGTCAGCAGATGTCCTGGTATCAGTACAGATTACAAAGTGGGCAGACGTCCTGCTGTCAGTGACACTAAGTAACAGCAGAGATTACAAGGTGGGCAGATGCCCTGGTGTCGGTGATACTAAGTATCAGTAGAGATTCCAAGTGGGCAGATGTCCTGGTATCAGTAACACTACATATCAGTAGAGATTACAAGGTGGGCAGATGTCCTGGCATCAGTGACACTATGTATCAGTAGAGATTACAAGTCAGCAGATGTCCTGGTATTAGTGACACTAAGTATCAGCAGAGATTACAAGGTGGACAGATGCCCTGGTGTTGGTGATACTAAGTATCAGTAGAGATTACAAGTGGGCAGATGCCCTGGTAACAGTGACACTAAGTATCAGTAGAGATTAAAAGGTGGACAGATGCCCTGGTGTTGGTGATACTAAGTATCAGTAGAGATTACAAGTGGATAGATGCCCTGGTATCAGTGACACTAAGTATCAGTAGAGATTACAAGGTGGGCAGATGTCCTGGCATCAGTGACACTAACTATCAGTAGAGATTACAAGGTGGGCTGATGTCATGGTGTCGGTGACAGTGAGTATCGGTAAAGATTACAAATTGGGCTGATGTCCTGGCATCATTGACACTAAGTATCAGCAGAGATTACAAGGTGGGCAGATGCCCTGGTGATGATGATACTAATTATCAGTAGAGACTATAAGATGGGCAAATGTCCTGGTATTGGTGATACTATGTATCTGTAGAGATTACAAGGGGAGCAGATGTCCTGGTGTCAGTGACACAAAGTATCAGTAGAGATTACAAGGTGAGCAGTTGCCTTGGTGTCTGTGATACTAAGTATCAGTAGAGATTACAAGTAGGCAGATGTCCTGGTATTAGTGACACTAAGTATCAGTAGAGATTACAAGTGGGCAGATACTCTGGTATTAGTGACACTAAGTATCAGTAGAGATTACAAGTGGGCAGATGTCCTGGTATTAGTGACACTAAGTATCAGTAGAGATTTCAAGGTGGGCAGATGCCCTGGTGTCGGTGACACTAAGTATCGGTAGAGATTACAAGGTGGGCAGATGTCCTGATATCAGGGACACTAACTATCAGTGCAGATTTCAAATGGGCAAGTGTCTTAGTTTCAGAGACACTAAGTATCAGCAGAGATTACAAGGTGGCCAGATGCCCTGGTCTTGGTGATACTAAGTATCAGCAGAGATTACAAGGTGGAAAGATGCCCTGGTGTTGGTGATACTAAATATCAGTAAAGATTACAAGTGGGCAGATGTCCTGGCATCAGTGGCACTAAGTATCAGTACAGATTACAAGATGGGCAGATGCTCTGGTATCAGAGACACTAAGTATCAGCAGAGATTACAAGGTGGGCAGATGTCCTGGTGTCGGTGATACTAAATATCGGTAGAGGTTACAAGATGGGAAGATGTCCCGGTATTAGTGACACTAAGCACCAGTAGAGATTACAAGGTCAGCAGATGTCCTGGTATTAGTGACACTAAGTATCAGTAAAGATTACATGGTGGGCAGATGACCTGGTGTCGGTGATACTAGGTATCAGTAGAGATTACAAGATGGGCAGATGTCCTGGTGTCAGTGACACTAAGTATCAGTAGAGATTACAAGGTGGGCAGATGTCCTGGTATTAGTGAAACTAACTATCAGTAAAGATTACAAGGTGGGCCAATTTCATGGTGTCGGTGACACTAAGTATCAGTAGAGAATACAAGATGGGCAGACGTCCTGGTTTCAGTGACACTAAGTATCAGTAGAGATTACATGGCGGGCAGATGTCCTGGCATCAGTGACGCTAAGTATCAGTAGAGATTTCAAGGTGGGCAGATGTCCTGGCATCAGGGACTCTAAGAATCAGTACAGATTACAAGTGGGCAGATATCCTGGTTTCGGTGACACTAAGTATCAGCTGAGATTACAAGGTGGCCAGATGTCCTGGTCTCTGTGATACTAAGTATCAGTAGAGATTACAAGATGGGCAGATGTTGCGGTGTCGGTGACACTAACTATCAGCAAAAAATACAAGGTGGGCAGATGTCCTGGTATTAGTGAGACTAAGTATCAGTAAATATTACATGATGGGTAGATGTCCTGGTGTCGGTGATACTAAGTATCAGTAGAGATTACAAGATGGGCAGATGTCGTGGTGTCGTTGACACTAAGTATCAGTAGAGATTACAAGGTGGGCAAATGCCCTGCTATTAGTGAATCTAAGTATCAGTAGAGAATACAAGAATGGCAGATGTCCTGGTTTCAGTGACAATAAGTATCAGTAGGGATTACAAGATGGCCAGATGTCCTGGCATCAGTGACACCAAGTATCAGTAGAGATTTCAAGATGGGCAGATGTCCTGGTATTAGTGACACTAAGTATCAGTAAAGATTACAAGGTGGGCAGATGTCCTGATTTCGGTGATGCTAAGTATCTGCAGGGATTACAAGGTAGGCTGATGTCCTGGTATCAGTGACATTAAGTATCAGTAGAGATTACAAGGTCAGCAGATGTCCTGGTATCCGTGACACTACGTATCAGTACAGATTAAAGATGGGCAGATGTCATGGTGTCGGTGACACTAAGTATCAGCAGAGATTACAAGGTGGGCAGATGCCCTGGTGTCAGTGATATTAAATATCGGCAGAGATTACAAGATGGGCAGATGTCCTGGTATTAGTGACACTAAGCACCAGTAGAGATTACAAGGTCAGCAGATGTCCTGGTATCAGTGACACTAAGTATCAGTAAAGATTACATGGTGGGAAGATGTTGTGGTGTCGGTGATACTAGGTATCAGTAGAGATTACAAGATGGGCAGATGTCCTGGTGTCGATGACACTAAGTATCAGTAGAGATCACAAGGTGGGCAGATGTCCTGGTGTTAGTGACACTAAGTATAAGTAAAGATTACAAGGTGCGCCGATTTCATGGTGTCGGTGACACTAAGTATCAGCAGAGATTACAAGGTGGGCAGATGTCCTGGTTTCAGTGATACTAAATATCTGTACAGATTACAAGTTACGCTGATGTCCTGGTATCAGTGGCATTAAGTATCAGTAGAGATTACAAGCTGGGCAGATGCCCTGGTGTTGGTGATACCAAGTATCAGTAGAGATTACAAGTGGGCAGATGTCCTGGTATTAGTGACACTAAGTATCAGTAGAGAATTCAAGGTGGGCAGATGTCCTGGCATCAGGGACACTAAGTATCAGTACAGATTTCAAGTGGGCAAGTGTCTTAGTTTTGGAGACACTAAGTATCAGCAGAGATTACAAGGTGGCCAGATGCCCTGGTCTTGGTGATATTAAGTATCAGCAGAGATTACAAGGTGGAAAGATGCCCTGGAGTTGGTGATACTAAGTATCAGTAAAGATTACAAGTGGGCAGATGTCCTGGCATCAGTAGCACGAAGTATCAGTAGAGATTACAAGATAGGCAGATGTCCTGACATCAGGGACACTACGTATCAGTACAGATTACAAGGTGGGCAGATGTCCTGAGATTACAAGATGGGCAGATGTCCTGGCATCAGTGACACTAAGTATCAGTAGAGATTTCAATGTGGTCAGATGTCCTGGCATCAGGGGCACTAAGTATCAGTACAGATTACAAGGTGGGCAGATATCCTGGCATCAGGGACACTAAGTATCAGTACAGATTTCAAGTGGGCAAGTGTCTTAGTTTCGGAGACACTAAGTATCAGCAGAGATTACAAGGTGGCCAGATGCCCTGGTCTTGGTGATATTAAGTATCAGCAGAGATTACAAGGTGGAAAGATGCCCTGGAGTTGGTGATACTAAGTATCAGTAAAGATTACAAGTGGACAGATGTCCTGCATCAGTGGCATGACGTATCAGTAGAGATTACAAGATGGGCAGATGTCCTGACATCAGGGACACTAAGTATCAGTACAGATTACAAGGTGGGCAGATGTCCTGGTGTCGGTGATACTAAATATCGGTAGAGATTACAAGATGGGCAGATGTCCTGGTATTAGTCACACTAAGCACCAGTAGAGATTACAAGGTCAGTAGATGTCCTGGTATCAGTGACACTAAGTATCAGTAAAGATTACATGGTGGGCAGATGTCCTGATGTCGGTGGTACTAGGTATCAGTAGAGATTACAAGATGGGCAGATGTCCTGGTGTCAGTGACAGTAAGTATCAGTAGAGATTACAAGGTGGGCAGATGTCCTGGTATTAGTGACACTAAGTATCAGTAAAGATTACAAGGTGGGCCGATTTCACGGTGTCGGTGACACTAAGTATCAGTAGAGAATACAAGATGGGCAGACGTCCTGGTTTCAGTGACACTAAGTATCAGTAGAGATTACATGGTGGGCAGATGTCCTGGCATCAGTGACACTAAGTATCAGTAGAGATTTCAAGGTGGGCAGATGTCCTGGCATCAGGGACACTAAGAATCAGTACAGATTACAAGTGGGCAGATGTCCTGGTTTCGGTGACACTAAGTATCAGCTGAGATTACAAAGTGGCCACATGCCCTGGTCTCGGCGATACTAAGTATCAGCAGAGATTACAAGGTGGAAAGATGCCCTGGTGTTGATGATACTAAGTATCAGTAGAGATTACAAGTGGGTAGATGTCATGGTGTCAGTGTAACAAAGTATCAGTAGAGATAACAAGGTGGGCAGATGTGCTGGTATTGGTGATAGTAAGTGTCAGTAGAGATTACAAGGTGGTCTGATGTCCTGGTGTTAGTGACACTAAGTATCAGCAGAGATTACAAGGTGGGCAGATGTCCTGGTGTTGGTGATACTAAGTATCAGTAAAGAATACAAGGTGGGCTGATGTCCTGGTATCAGCGACACTAAGTATCAGTAGAGATTACAAATTGGGCTGATGTCCTGGAATCAGTGACACAAAGTATCAGCATAGATTACAAGGTTGGCAGATGTCCTAGTCTTGGTGATACTAAGTGTCAGTAGGGATTACAAGGTGGTCTGATGTCATGGTGTTAGTGACACTAAGTATCAGTAGAGATTACAAGGTGGGCAGATGTCCTCGTGTTGGTGATACTAAGTATCAGCAGAGATTACAAGGTGGGCAGATGTCCTGGTATCAGTGACACTACGTAACAGTAGAGATTACAAGATGGGCAGATATGCTGGTGTCGGTAATATTAAGTATCAGTAGAGATTACAAGATGGGCAGATGTCCTGGTGTCGGTGATATTAAGTATCAGTAGAAATTACAAGGTGGCAGATGTCCTGGCATCAGTGACACTAACTATCAGTAGAGATTACACGGTGGGCAGATGTTCTGGCATCAGAGACACCAAGTATCAGTACAGATTACATGTGGGCAGAAGGCCTGGTATCAGTGACACTATTTATCAGCAGAGATTACAAGGTGGCCAGATGCACTGGTGTCGGTGATACTAAGTATCAACAGAGACTACAAGGTGGACAGATGCCCTGGTGTCGGTGATACTAAGTATCAGCAGAGATTACAAGTGGGCAGATATCCAGGTATCAGTGACACAAAGTATTAGAGATAATAAGTGGGTAGATATCCTAGTATCAGTAGAGATTACAAGGTGGGCAGATGTCCTGGTATCAGTGACACTAACAGCAGTAGAGATTACAAGGTGGGCAGATGTTCTGGCATCAGTGACACTAAGTATCAGTAGAGATTACAAGGTGGGCAGATGTTCTGTCAGCAGTGACAATAAGTATCAATAGATATTACAAGGTGGACAGATGTCCTGGTGTCTGTCATACTAAGTATCAGTAAAGATTACAAGGTGGGTAGACATCCTGGCATCAGTGTCACTAAGTATCAGTAGAGATTACAAGGAGAGCAGATGTCCTGGTTTCAGTGACACTAAGTATCAGTAGAGACTACAAGGAGGGCAGATGTCCTGGTATCAGTGACACTAAGTATCACAAGAGATTACAAGGTGGGCAGATGTCTTGGCTTCAGTGACACTAAGTATCAGTAGAGATTACAAGGTCAGCAGATGTCTTGGTATCAGTGACACTAAGTATCAGTAGAGATTAAAGATGGGCAGATGTCATGGTGTCGGTGACACTAAGTATCAGCAGAGATTACAAGGTGGGCAGATGCCCTGGTGTCAGTGATACAAAATATGGGTAGAGATTACAAGATGGGCAGATGTCCTGGTATTAGTGACACTAAGCACCAGTAGAGATTACAAGGTCAGCAGATGTCCTGGGGTCAGTGACACTAAGTATCAGTAAAGATTACATGGTGGGAAGATGTGGTGTCGGTGATACTAGGTTATCAGTAGAGATTACAAGATGGGCAGATGTCCTGGCATCAGTGACACTAAGTATCAGTAGAGATTACAAGGTGGGCCGATGTCCTGATATCAGGGACACTAAGTATAAGTATAGATTACAAGGTGGGCAGATGTCCTGGCATCAGGGACACTAAGTATCAGTGCAGATTTCAAGTGGGCAAGTGTCTTAGTTTCAGAGACACTAAGTATCATCAGAGATTACAAGGTGGCCAGATGCCCTGGTCATGGTGATACTAAGTATCAGCAGAGATTACAAGGTGGAAAGATGCCCTGGTGTTGATGATACTAAATATCAGTAAAGATTACAAGTGGGCAGATGTCCTGGTATCAGTGGCACTAAGTATCAGTAGAGATTACAAGATGGGCAGATGTCCTGGTGTCGGTGATACTAAATATCGGTAGAGGTTACAAGATGGGAAGATGTCCCGGTATTAGTGACACTAAGCACCAGTAGAGATTACAAGGTCAGCAGATGTCCTGGTATTAGTGACACTAATTATCAGTAAAGATTACATGGTGGGCAGATGAGCTGGTGTCGGTGATACTTGTTATCAGTAGAGATTACAAGATGGGCAGATGTCCTGGTGTCAGTGACACTAAGTATCAGTAGAGATTTCAAGGTGGGCAGATGTCCTGGTGTCGGTGACACTAAGTATCAGTAGAGATTACAAGGTGGGCAGATGTCCTGGTATTAGTGAAACTAACTATTAGTAAAGATTACAAGGTGGGCCAATTTCATGGTGTCGGTGACACTAAGTATCAGTAGAGAATACAAGATGGGCAGACGTCCTGGTTTCAGTGACACTAAGTATCAGTAGAGATTACAAGGTGAGCAGATGTCCTGGCATCAGGGACTCTAAGAATCAGTACAGATTACAAGTGGGCAGATGTCCTGGTTTCGGTGACACTAAGTATCAGCTGAGATTACAAGGTGGCCAGATGCCCTGGTCTCGGTGATGCTAAGTATCAGTAGAGATTACAAGATGGGCAGATGTTGCGGTGTCGGTGACACTAAGTATCAGCAAAAAATACAAGGTGGGCAGATGTCCTGGTATTAGTGACACTAAGTACCAGTAAAGATTACATGATGGGCAGATGTCCCGGTGTCGGTGATACTAAGTATCAGTAGAGATTACAAGATGGGCAGATGTCGTGGTGTCGGTGACACTAAGTATCAGTAGAGATTACAAGGTGGGCAAATGCCCTGGTATTAGTGAATCTAAGTATCAGTAGAGAATACAAGATGGGCAGATGTCCTGGTTTCAGTGACAATAAGTATCAGTAGGGATTACAAGATGGCCAGATGTCCTGGCATCAGTGACACTAAGTATCAGTAGAGATTTCAAGATGGGCAGATGTCCTGGTATCAGTGACACTAAGTATCAGCAGAGATTACAAGGTGGGCAGATGCCCTGGCATCAGTGACACCAAGTATCAGTAGAGATTTCAAGGTGGGCAGATGTCCTGGTTTCGGTGATGCTAAGTATCTGCAGGGATTACAAGGTAGGCTGATGTCCTGGTATCAGTGACATTAAGTATCAGTAGAGATTACAAGGTCAGCAGATGTCCTGGTATCCGTGACACTACGTATCAGTACAGATTACATGGTGGGAAGATGTCGTGGTGTTGGTGATACTAGGTATCAGTAGAGATTACAAGATGGGCAAATGTCCTGGTGTCGGTGACACTAAGTATCAGTAGAGATCACAAGGTGGGCAGATGTCCTGGTGTTAGTGACACTAAGTATAAGTAAAGATTACAAGGTGGGCAGATTTCATGGTTTCAGTGACACTAAGTATCAGTAGAGATTACAAGATGGGCAGAAGTCCTGGCATCAGTGACACTAAGTATCAGTAGAGATTACAAGATGGGTAGATGCCCTGGTATCAGAGACATTAGGTATCAGCAGAGATTACAAAGTGGGCAGATGTCCTGGTTTCGGTGATACTAAGTATCTGTACAGATTACAAGTTACGCTGATGTCCTGGTATCAGTGGCATTAAGTATCAGTAGAGATTACAAGGTGGGCAGATGTCCTGGCATCAACGGCACTATCAGTAGAGATTACAAGGTGGGCAGATGCCCTGGTGTTGGTGATACCAAGTATCAGTAGAGATTACAAGTGGGCAGATGTCCTGGTATTAGTGACACTAAGTATCAGTAGAGATTTCAAGGTGGGCAGATGTCCTGGTGTCGGTGACACTAAGTATCGGTAGAGATTACAAGGTGGGCAGATGTCCTGGTATTAGTGACACTAAGTATAAGTAAAGATTACAAGGTGGGCCGATTTCATGGTGTCGGTGACACTAAGTATCAGTAGAGCAGATGTCCTGGTTTCAGTGACACTAAGTATCAATAGAGATTACAAGATGAGCAGATGCCCTGGTATCGGAGACACTAAGTATCAGCAGAGATTACAAGGTGGGGAGCTGTCCTGGTTTCGGTGATACTAAGTATCTGTACAGATTACAAGTTAGGCTGATGTCCTGGTATCAGTGACATTAAGTATCAGTAGAGATTACAAGGTGGGCAGATGCCCTGGCATCAACGACACTAAGTATCAGTAGAGATTACAAGGTGGGCAGATGTTCCGGTGTTGGTGATACTAAGTATCAGTAGAGATTACAAGAAGGGCAGATGCCCTGGTATCAGAGTCACTAACTATCAGTAGAGATGACAAGGTGGGCAGATGTTCTGGTGTCACTGGCACTAAGTATCAGCAGAGATTACAAGGTGGGCAGATGCAGTGGTGTTGGTGATACTAAGTATCAGTAGAGATTACAAGTGGGCAGATATCCTGGTATTAGTGACACTAAGTATCATGAGAGATTACATGGTGGGCAGATGTCCTGGCATCAGTGACACTAAGTATCAGTAGAGATTTCAAGGTGGGCAGATGTCCTGGCATCAGTGTCTTAGTTTCAGAGACACTAAGTATCAGCAGAGATTACAAAGTGGAAGGATGCCCTGCTCTTGGTGATACTAAGTATCAGTAAAGATTACAAGTGGGCAGATGTCTTGGGATCAGTGGCACGAAGTATCAGTAGAGATTACAAGATGGGCAGATGTCCTGACATCAGGGACACTAAGTATCAGTACAGATTACAAGGTGGGCAGATGTCCTGGTGTCGGTCATACTAAGTATCAGTAAAGAATACAAGGTGGGCTGATGCCCTGGTATCAGTGACACTAAGTATCAGTAGAGATTACAAGGTCATCAGATGTCCTGGCATCAGTGACACTAAGTATCAGTAGAGATTACAAGTTGGGCCGATGTCCTGGAATCAGTGACATGAAGTATCAGCATAGATTACAAGGAGGGCAGATGTCCTGGTCTTGGTGATACTAAGTGTCAGTAGAGATTACGAGGTGGTCTGATATCCTGGTGTTAGTGACACTAAGTATTAGTAGAAATTACAAGGTGGGCAGATGTGCTGGTGTCGGTAATACTAAGTATCAGTAGAGATTACAAAATGGGCAGATGTCCTGGTGTCGGAGATATTAAGTATCAGTAGAGATTACAAGGTGGGCAGATGTCCTGGCATCAGTGACACTAACTATCAGTAGAGATTACAAAGTGGGTAGATGTCCTGGCAACAGAGACACCAAATATCAGTACAGATTACAAGTGGGCAGAAGGCCTGGTTTCAGTGACACTATGTATCAGCAGAGATTACAAGGTGGCCCGATGCCCTGGTGTCGGTGATACTAAGTATCAGCAGAGATTACAAGGTGGACAGATGCCCTGGTGTCGGTGATACTAAGTACCAGTAGAGATTACAAGTGGTCAGATATCCTGGTATCAGTCACACGAAGTATTAGTAGAGATTACAAGTGGGTAGATATCCTAATATCAGTAGAGATTACAAGGTGGGCAGATGTTCTGGCATCAGTGACACTAAGTATCAGTAGAGACTACAAGGTGGGCAGATGTCCTGGTATCAGTGACACTAAGTATCAGTAGAGATTAAAGGTGGGCAGATGTCATGGTGTCAGTGACACTAAGTATTAGCAGAGATTACAAGGTGGGCAGATGCCCTGGTGTCGGTGATACTAAATAGCTGTAAAGATTACAAGATGGGCAGATGTCCTGGTATTAGTGACACTAAGCACCAGTAGAGATTATAAGGTTAGAAGATGTCCTGGTATCAGTGACACTAAGTATCAGTAAAGATTACATGGTGGGCAGATGTCGTGGTGTCTGTGATACTAGGTATCAGTAGAGATTACAAGATGGGCAGATGTCCTGGTGTTGGTGACACTAAGTATCGGTAGACATTACAAGGTGGGCAGATGTCCTGGTATTAGTGACACTAAATATAAATAAAGACTAGAAGGTAGGCCGATTTCATGGTGTCTGTGACAGTAAGTATCAGTAGAGAATACAAGATGGGCAGATGTCCTGGTTTCAGTGACACTAGGTATCAGTAGAGATTACAAGATGGGCAGATGTCCTGGTGTTGGTGACACTAAGTATCGGTAGACATTACAAGGTGGGCAGATGTCCTGGTATTAGTGACACTAAATATAAATAAAGACTAGAAGGTAGGCCGATTTCATGGTGTCTGTGACAGTAAGTATCAGTAGAGAATACAAGATGGGCAGATGTCCTGGTTTCAGTGACACTAGGTATCAGAAGAGATTACAAATTAGGCTGATGCCCTGGTATCAGTGACATTAAGTATCAGTAGAGATTACAAGGTGGGCAGATGTCCTGGCATCAAAGACACTACATATCAGTAGAGATTACAAGGTGGGCAGATGTCCTGGCATCAACGACACTAAGTATCAGTAGAGATTACAAGGTGGGCAGATGTTCTGGTGTCACTGATACTAAGTATCAGCAGAGATTACAAGGTGGGCAGATGCCCTGGTGTTGGTGATACTAAGTATCAGTAGAGATTACAAGTAGGCAGATGTCCTGGTATTAGTGACACTAAGTATCATGAGAGATTATATGGTGGGCAGATGTTCTGGCATCAGTGACACTAAGTATCAGTAGAGATTTCAAGGTGGGCAGATGTCCTGGCATCAGGGACACTAAGTATCAGTAAAGATTACATGGTGGGCAGATGTCGTGGTGTCTGTGATACTAGGTATCAGTATTGATTACAATATGGGCAGATGTCCTGGTGCTGGTGACACTAAGTATCGGTAGACATTACAAGGTGGGCAGATGTCCTGGTATTAGTGACACTAAATATAAGTATAGATTAGAAGGTAGGTCGATTTCATGGTGTCGGTGACACTAAGTATCAGTAGAGAATACAAGATGGGCAGATGTCCTGGTTTCAGTGACACTAAGTATCAGTAGAGATTACAAGATGAGCAGATGTTCTGGCATCAGTGGCACCAAGTATCAGTAGATATTACAAGATGGGCAGATGCCCTGGTATCAGAGACACTAAGTATCAGCAGAGATTACAAGGTGGGCAGATGTCCTGGTTTCGGTGATACTAAGTATCTGTACAGATTACAAGTTAGGCTGATGCCCTGGTATCAGTGACATTAAGTATCAGTAGAGATTACAAGGTGGGCAGATGTCCTGGCATCAACGACACTACGTATCAGTAGAGATTACAAGGTGGGCAGATGTCCTGGCATCAACGACACTAAGTATCAGTAGAGATTACAAGGTGGGCAGATGTCCTGGTGTCGCTGACACAAAGTATCAGCAGAGATTACAGGGTGGGCAGATGCCCTGGTGTTGGTGATACTAAGTATCAGTAGAGATTACAAGTGGGCAGATGTCCTGGTATTAGTGACACTAAGTATCATGAGAGATTATATGGTGGGCAGATGTCCTGGCATCAGTGACACTAAGTATCAGTAGAGATTTCAAGGTGGGCAGATGTCCTGGCATCAGGGACACTAAGTATCAGTACAGATTACAAGTGGGCAGATGTCCTGGTTTCAGTGACACTAAGTATCAGCAGAGATTACAAGGTGGCCAGATGCCCTGGTGTCGGTGATACTAAGTATCAGCAGAGATTACAAGGTGGACAGATTCCCTGGTGTTGGTGATACTACGTATCAGTAGAGATTACAAGTGGGCAGATGTCCTGGTGTCAGTGAAACTAAGTATCAGTAGAGATTACACGGTAAGCAGATTTCCTGGAATCAGTGATACTAAGTATCAGTAGAGATTACAAGATGGACAGATGTCATGGTTTTGGTGACACTAAGTATCAGCACAGATTACAAAGTGGGCAGATGCCCTGGTGTTGGTGACACTAAGTATCAGTACAGACTACAAGGTAGGCAGATGTCCTGGTATCAGTGACACTAAGTATTAGTAGAGATTACAAGGTGGACAGATGCCCTGGTGTCAGTGATACTACTTACCAGTAGAGATTACAAGGTGGGTAGATGTTCTGGTGTCAGTGCAACTAAGTATCAGCAGAGATTACAAGTGGACAGATGTCCTGTTGTCAGTGATACTAAGTATCAGTAGAGATTACAAGGTTGGCAGATGTTATGGTGTCGACAACTCTAAGTATCAGTAGAGATTACAAGGTGGGCTGATGTCCTGGTATCAGTGCAACTAAGTAACAGAGATTACAAGGTGGGCAGATGTCCTGGTGTCAGTGCAACTAAGTAACAGAGATTACAAGATGGGCAGATGTCCTGGCATCAGTGACACTAAGTATCAGTAGAGACTACAAGGTGGGCATTTGTCCTAGCATCAGGGACACTAAGTATCAGTACAGATTACAAGGTGGGAAGGTTTCCTGGTATCAGTGACACTAAGTATCAGCAGAGATTACAAGGTGGGCAGATGTCCTGGTGTCAGTGCAACTAAGTAGCAGAGATTACAAGTTGGGCTGATGTCCTGTTATCAGTGACACTAAGTATCAGCAGAGATTACAAGGTGGGCAAATGCCCTGGTGTTGGTGATGCTAAATATCAGTAGAGACTACAAGATAGGCCGATGTCCTGCTGTCAGTGATACTAAGTATCAGAAAAGATTACAAGTGGGCAGATGTGCTGGTATTAGTGACACTAAGTATCATAGAGCTTACAAGTGGGCAGATGTCCTGGTATTAGTGATACTAAGTATCAGTAGAGACTACAAGTGGGCAGATGTCCTGGTATTAGTGACACTCAGTATCAGTAGAGATTACAAGATGGGAAGATGTCCTGGCACCAGTGATACTAAGTATCAGTAGAAATTACAAGGTGGGCAGATGTCCTGTCATCAGGGAAATTAAGTATCAGTACAGATTACAAGATGGGCAGATATCCTGGCATCAGGGACACTAAGTATCAGTACAGATTACAAATGGGAAGATGTCCTGGTGTCGGTGACACTAAGTATCAGCAGAGATTACAAGGTGGCCAGATGCCCTGGTGTCGGTGATACTAAGCATCAGCAGAGATTACAAGGTGGACAGATGCCCTGGTGTTGGTGATACTACGTATCAGTAGAGACTACAAGATAGGCAGATGTCCTGGTGTCGGTGATACTAATTTTCAGCAGAGATTACAAGTGGGCAGATGTCCTGGTATTAGTGACCCCAGGGGTTACCTCAGTGTCACTGCCAGATAGAACCTATAAGTATCAGTAGAGATTACAAGAGGGCAGATGTGCTGGTATTAGTGAAACTAAGTATCAGTAGAGATTACAAGGAGGCAGATGTCCTGGTATTAGGGACACTAAGTATCAGTAGAGATTAAAAAATGGGCAGATGTCCTGGCATCAAGGACACTAACTATCAGTAGAGATTACAAGGTGGGCAGATGTCCTGGCATCAGGGACACTAAGAATCAGTACAGATTACAAGTGGGCAGATGTCCTGGTTTTGGTGACACTAAATATCAACAGAGATTACAAGGTGGCCAGATGCCCTGCTGTGGGTGATACTAAGTATCAGCAGAGATTGCAAGGTGGAAAGATGACCTGGTGTTGGTGATACTACGTATCAGTAAGGATTACAAGTGGGCAGATGTCCTGGTGTCAGTGACACTAAGTATCAGTAGAGATTACAAGATAAGCAGATTTCCTGGAATCAGTGATACTAAGTATCAGTCGAGATTACAAAGTGGGCAGATGTCCTGCTGTTAGTGACACTAAGTATCAGTAGAGATTACAAGGTGGGCAGATGTCCTGGTATCAGTGAAACTAAGAATCAGTAGAGATTACAAGATGGGCAGATGTCATGGTGTCGGTGACACTAAGTATCAGCACAGATTACAAGGTGGGCAGATGCCCTGGTGTCGGTGATACTAAGTATCAGTAGAGATTACAAAGTGAGCAGATGTCCTGGTTTCAGTGACACTAAGCATCAGCAGAGATTACAAGGTGGGCAGATACCCTGCTGTCGGTGATACTAAGTATCAGTACAGACTACAAGGTGGGCAGATGTCCTGGTATCAGTGACACTAAGTATTAGTAGAGATTACAAGGTGGACAGATGCCCTGGTGTCGGTGATACTACTTATCAGTAGAGATTACAAGGTGGGTAGATGTCCTGGTGTCAGTGCAACTAAGTATCAGCAGAGATTACAAGTGGACAGATGTCCTGTTGTCGGTGATACTAAGTAACAGTAGAGATTACAAGGTTGGCAGATGTTATGGTGTCGGTAACTCTAAGTATCAGTAGTGTGACACTAAGTAATTAGAAGAGATTACAAGATGGGCAGATGTCCTGGCATCAGTGACACTAAGTATCAGTAGAGACTACAAGGTGGGCATTTGTCCTAGCATCAGGGACACTAAGTATCAGTATAGATTACAAGGTGGGAAGGTTTCCTGGTATCAGTGACACTAAGTATCAGCACAGATTACAAGGTGGGCAGATGTCCTATTGTCAGTGGAACTAAGTAGCAGAGATTACAAGTTGGGCTGATGTCCTGGCATCAGTGACACTAAGTATCAGCAGAGATTACAAGGTGGGCAAATGCCCTGGTGTCGGTGATGCTAAATATCAGTAAAGACTACAAGATAGGCAGATGTCCTGGTGTTCGTGATACTAAGTATCAGTAGAGATTACAAGTGGGCAGATGCGCTGGTATTAGTGACACTAAGTATCAGAAGAGCTTACAAGTGAGCAGATGTCCTGGTATTAGTGACACTAAGTATCAGTAGAGATTACAAGTGGGCAGATGTCCTGGTATTAGTGACACTCAGTATCAGTAGAGATTACAAGATGGGAAGATGTCCTGGCACCAGTGATACTAAGTATCAGTAGAGATTACAAGGTGGGCAGATGTCCTGACATCAGGGACACTAAGTATCAGTACAGATTACAAGGTGGGCAGATATCCTGGCATCAGGGACACTAAGTATCAGTACAGATTACAAATGGACAGATGTCCTGGTTTTGGTGACACTAAGTATCAGCAAAGATTACAAGGTGGCCAGATGCCCTGCTGTCGGTGATACTAAGTATCAGCAGAGATTACAAGGTGGAAAGATGACCTGGTGTTGATGATAATACGTATCAGTAGAGATTACAAGCAGGCAGATGTCCTGGTGTCAGTGACACTAAGTATCAGTAGAGATTACAAGGTGGGCAGATGCCCTGGTGTCGATGATACTAAGTATCAGTAGAGATTACAAGGTAAGCAGATTTCCTGGAATCAGTGATACTAAGTATCAGTAGAGATTACAAAGTGGGCAGATGTCCTGCTGTCAGTGACACTAAGTATCAGTAGAGATTACAAGGTGGGCAGATGTCCTGCTGTCAGTGACACTAAGAATCAGTAGAGATTACAAGATGGGCAGATGTCATGGTGTCGGTGACACTAAGTATCAGCACAGATTACAAGGTGGGCAGATGCCCTGGTGTCGGTGATACTAAGTATCAGTAGAGATTACAAAGAGAGCAGATGTCCTGGTTTCAGTGACACTAAGCATCAGCAGAGATTACAAGGTGGGCAAATGCCCTGGTGTCGGTGATGCTAAATATCAGTAGAGACTACAAGATAGGCAGATGTCCTGGTGTCGGTGATACTAAGTATCAGTGGAGATTACAAGTGGGCAGATGTGCTGGTATTAGTGACACTATGAATCAGTAGAGCTTACAAGTGGGCAGATGTCCTGGTATTAGTGACACTAAGTATCAGTAGAGATTACAAGTGGGCAAATGTCCTGGTATTAGTGACACTCAGTATCAGTAGAGATTACAAGATGGGAAGATGTTCTGGCACCAGTGATACAAAGTATCAGTAGAGATTACAAGGTGGGTACATATCCTGACATCAGGTACACTAAGTATCAGTACAGATTACAAGGTGGGCAGATATCCTGGCATCAGGGACACTAAGTATCAGTACATATTACAAATGGGCAGATGTCCTGGTTTCGGTTACACTAAGTATCAGCAGAGATTACAAGGTGGCCAGATGCCCTGGTGTCGGTGATACTAAGCATCAACAGAGATTACAAGGTGGACAGATGCCTTGGTGTCGGTGATGCTACGTATCAGTAGAGATCACTAGTGGGCAGATGTCCTGGGGTCAGTGAGACTAAGTATCAGTAGAGATTACAAAGTGGGCAGATGTTCTGCTGTCAGTGACATTAAGTATCAGTACAGTTTACAAGGTGGGCAGATGTGCTGGTATCAGTGAAACTAAGTATCAGTAGACATTACAAAATAGGCAGATGTTATAGTGTCGGTGACACTAAGTATCAGCAGAAACTACAAGGTGGGCAGATGCTCTGGTGTCGGTGATACTAAGTATCAGTAGAGATTTCAAGGTGGGCAGATGTCCTTGCATCAGGGACACTAAGTATCAGTACAGATTACAAGTGGGCATATGTCCTGGTATCGATGACACTAAGTATCAGTAGAGATTACAAGGTGGGCAAATGCCCTGGTGTCGGTGATGCTAAATATCAGTAGAGACTACAAGATAGGCAGATGTCCTGGTGTCGGTGATACTAATTATCAGTAGAGATTACAAGTGGGCAGATGTCCTGGTATTAGTGACACTAAGTATCAGTAGAGATTACAAGATGGAAAGATGTCCTGGCGCCAGTGATACTAAGTATCAGTAGAGATTACAAGGTGGGCAGATGTCCTGACATCAGGGACACTAAGTATCAGTACAGATTACAAGGTGGGCAGATGTCCTGGTGTCGGTGATACTAATTTTCAGCAGACATTACAAGTGGGAAGATGTCCTGGTATTAGTGAAACTAAGTATCAGTAGAGATTACAAGGAGGCAGATGTCCTGGTATTAGGGACACTAAGTATCAGTAGAGATTAAAAAATGGGCAGATGTCCTGGCATCAAGGACACTAACTATCAGTAGAGATTACAAGGTGGGCAGATGTCCTGGCACCAGGGACACTAAGAATCAGTACAGATTACAAGTGGGCAGATGTCCTGGTTTCGGTGACACTAAGTATCAGCAGAGATTACAAGGTGGAAAGATGACCTGGTGTTGGTGATACTACGTATCAGCAGAGACTACAAGTGGACAGATGTCCTGTCGGTGATACTAAGTATCAGTAGAGATTAGAAGGTCGGCAGATGTTATGGCGTCGGTAACTCTAAGTATCAGTAGAGTGACACTAAGTATCAGCAGAGATTACAAGGTGGGCAGATGTCCTGGTGTCAGTGCAACTAAGTAACAGAGATTACAAGATGGGCAGATGTCCTGGCATCAGTGACACTAAGTATCAGTACAGACTACAAGGTGGGCATTTGTCCTAACATCAGGGACACTAAGTATCAGCACAGATTACAAGGTGGGCAGATATCCTGGCATCAGGGACACTAAGTATCAGTACATATTACAAATGGGCAGATGTCCTGGTTTCGGTTACACTAAGTATCAGCAGAGATTACAAGGTGGCCAGATGCCCTGGTGTCGGTGATACTACGCATCAACAGAGATTACAAGGTGGACAGATGCCCTGGTGTTGGTGATACTATGTATCAGTAGAGATCACTAGTGGGCAGATGTCCTGGGGTCAGTGAGACTAAGTATCAGTAGAGATTACAAAGTGGGCAGATGTTCTGCTGTTAGTGACATTAAGTATCAGTACAGTTTACAAGGTGGGCAGATGTGCTGGTTTCAGTGAAACTAAGTATCAGTAGACATTACAAAATAGGCATATGTTATAGTGTCAGTGACACTAAGTATCAGCAGAGACTACAAGGTGGGCAGATGCTCTGGTGTCGGTGATACTAAGTATCAGTAGAGATTACAAGTGGGCAGATGTCCTGGTATCAGTGACACTAAGTATCAGTAGAGATTACCAGGTGGGCAGATGTACTGGCAACAGTGACACTAAGTTTCAGTACAGATTATAAGTGGACAGATGGCCTGGTTTCAGTGAAAATGAGTATCAGCAGAGATTACAATGTGGGAAGATATCCTGGTGTCGGTGATACGAAGTATCAGTAGAGACTACAAGATGGGCAGATGTCCTGGGGTCGGTGACACTAAATATAAGTAGAGATTACAAGGTGGGCAGAAGTCCTGGTATGAGTGACACTATGTATCAGTAGAGTTTACAAGATGGCCAGATGTCCTGGCATCAGTGACACTAACTATCAACAGAGATTATAAGATGTGCAGATATCCTGGTATGAGTGACACTAAGTATCAGCAGAGATTACACGGTGGGCAGATGTCCTGGTATTAGTGACACTAAGCACCAGTACAGATTACAAGGTCAGCAGATGTCCTGGTATTAGTGACACTAAGTATCAGTAAAGAGTACATGGTGGAAAGATGTCGTGGTGTCGGTGATACTAAGTATCAGTAGAGTTTACAAAGTGGGCAGATGTCACGGTGTCGGTGACAATAAGTATCAATAGAGATTACAAGGTGGGCAGATGCCCTGGTGTCGGGGATACTAAGTATCAGTACAGATTTATAGTGGACAGATGTTCTGGTTTCAGTGACACTAAGTATCAGCAGAGATTACAAGATGGGCAGATGTCCTGGTGTCGGTGACATTAAGTATCAGTAGAGATTACAAGGTAGACAGATGTCCTGGTATCTGTGACACTATGTATCAGTAGAGTTTACAAGATGGGCAGATGTCCTGGTATGAGTGACACTAAGTATCAGTAGAGATTACAAGGTGGGCAGATGTCCTGGTGTCGGTGATACTAAGTATCAGTAGAGATTACAAGGTGGGCAGATGTCCTGGTGTCAGTGACACTAAGTATCAGTAGAGATTACAAGTGGGCAGATGTCCTGGTATTAGTGACACTAAGTATCAGTAGAGATTACAAGTGGGCAGATGTCCTGGCATCAGTGACACTAAGTATCAGTAGAGATTACAAGGTGGGCAGATGTCCTGGCATCAGTGACACTAAGTATCAGTAGAGATTACAAGGTGGGCAGATGTCCTGGCATCAGGGACACTAAGTATCAGTACAGATTACAAGTGGGCAGATGTCCTGGTTTCGGCGACACTAAGTATCAGCAGAGATTACAAGGTGGCAAGATGCCCTGGTGTCGGTGATACTAAGTATCAGTAGAGATTACAAGGTGGGCAGATGCCCTGGTGTTGGTGATACTAAGTATCAGTAGAGATTACAAGTGGGCAGATGTCCTGGTATTAGTGACACTAAGTATCAGTAGAGATTACAAGTGGGCAGATGTCCTGGTATCAGTGACACTAAGTATCAGTAGAGATTACAAGTGGGCAGATGTCCTGGTATCAGTGACACTAAGTATCAGTAGAGATTACAAGGTGGGCAGATGTCCTGGCATCAGTGACACTAAGTATCAGTAGAGATTACAAGGTGGGCAGATGTCCTGGCAGATGTCCTGGTATCAATGACACTAAGTATCAGTAGAGATTACAAGGTGGGCAGATGTTCTGGTGTCGGTGATACTAAGTATCAGTAGAGATTACAAGTGGGCAGATGTCCTGGAATCAGGGACACTAAGTATCAGTACAGATTACAAGATGGGCAGATGTCCTGACATCAGTGACACTAAGCATCAGTAGAGATTACAAGGTGGGCATTTGTCCTGGTGTCGGTGACGCTAAGTATAAGTAGAGATTACAAGGTGGGCAGATGTCCTGGTATCAGTGACAGTAAGTATCAGTAGAGATTGCAAATGGACAGATGTCCTGGTGTCAGTGACACTAAGTATCAGTAGAGATTACAAGTGGGCAAATGTCCTGGTATCAGTGACACTAAGTATCAGTAGAGATTACAAAGTGGGCAGATATCCTGGTTTCAGTGACACTAAATATCAGGAGAGATTACTAGATGGCCAGATGTATTGGCATCAGTGACACTAAGTATCAGTAGACATTACAAGATGGGCAGATGCCCTGGTTATCAGTGACACTAAGTATCAGCAGAGATTACAAGGTGGGCAGATGTCCTGGTGTCGGTGATACTAAGTATCTGTAGAGATTACACGGTAGATTGATGTCCTGCTATCAGTGACACTAAGTATTAGTAGAGATTACAAGGTGGGCAGATGTCCTGGCATCAGTGACACTAAGTATCAGTAGAGATTACAATGTGGGCAGATTTCATGGTGTCGGTGACACTTTGTATCAGTAGAGATTACAAGGTAGACAGATGTCCTGGTATCAGTGACACTAAGTATCAGTAGAGATTACAAGGTGGGCAGATGTCCTGGTATTAGTGACACTAAGTATCAGTAGAGATTACAAGGTAGACAGATGTCCTGGTATCTGTGACACTATGTATCAGTAGAGTTTACAAGATGGGCAGATGTCCTGGTATGAGTGACACTAAGTATCAGTAGAGATTACAAGGTGGGCAGATGTCCTGGTATCAGTGACACTAAGTATCAGTAGAGATTACAAGGTGGGCAGATGTCCTGCTGTCGGTGATACTAAGTATCAGTAGAGATTACAAGGTGGGCAGATGTCCTGGTATCAGTGACACTAAGTATCAGTAGAGATTACAAGGTGGGCAGATGTCCTGGTGTCTGTGACACTAAGTATCAGTAGAGATTACAAGTGGGCAGATGCCCCGGTATCAGTGACACTAAGTATCAGTAGAGATTACAAGGCAGGCAGATGTCCTGGTATCACTGATACTAAGTACCTGTAGAGATTACAAGGTGGGCAGATGTCCTGTTGTCAGTGACACTAAGTATCAGCAGAGGTTACAAGGTGGGCAGATGACCTGGTGTTGGTGATACTAAGTATCAGTAGAGATTACAAGTGGGCAGATGTCCTGGTATTAGTGACACTAAGTATCAGTAGAGATTACATGGTGGGCAGATGTCCTGGCATCAGTGACACTAAGTATCAGTAAAGATTACAAGGTGGGCAGATGTCCTGGTGTCGCTGACACAAAGTATCAGCAGAGATTACAGGGTGGGCAGATGTCCAGGCGTCAGTGACACTAAGTATCAGTAAAGATTACAAGGTCAGCAGATTTCCTGGTATCAGGGACACTAAGTATCAGTAGAGATTTCAAGGTGGGCAGGTTTCCTGGTGTCAGTGACACTAAGTATCAGTAGTGATTACAAACTGGGCAGATGTCCTGGTTTCAGTGACACTAAGTATCAGTAGAGATTACAAGATGGCCAGTAGTCCTGCCATCAGTGACACTAAGTATCAGTAGATATTACAAGATGGGCAGATGTCCTGGTATCAGTAACACTAAGTATCAGTAGAGATTACAAGATAGGCAGATGTCCCGGTGTCGGTGATACTAAGTATTTGTAGAGATAACAAGGTGGGCATATGCCCTAGTGTCAGTGATAATAAGTATAAGTAGAGATTACAAGTGGGCAGATGTCCTGGTATTAGTGACACTAAGTATCAGTAGAGATTACAAGTGGGCAGATGTCCTGGTATCAGTGACACTAAGTATCAGTAGAGATTACAAGGTGGGCAGATGCCCTGGTGTCGGTGATACTAAGTATCAGTAGAGATTACAAGTGGGCAGATGTCCTGGTATCAGTGACACTAAGCATCAGTAGAGATTACATGGTGGGCAGATGTCCTGGCATCAGTGACACTAAGTATCAGTAGAGATTACAAGGTGGGCAGATGTCCTGGCATCAGGGACACTAAGTATCAGTACAGATTACAAGTGGGCAGATGTCCTGGTTTCGGTGACAATGAGTATCAGCAGAGATTACAAGGTGGGCAGATGTCCTGGTGTTGGTGATACTAAGTATCAGTAGAGATTACAAGATGGGCAGATGTCCTGGTGTCGGTGACACTAAGTATAAGTAGAGATTACAAGGTGGGCAGATGTCCTGGTGTCGGTGACACTAAGTATAAGTAGAGATTACAAAGTGAGCAGATGTCCTGGTATTAGTGACACTAAGTATCAGTAAAGATTACAAGGTGGGCAGATTTCATGGTGTCGGTGACACTAAGTATCAGTAGAGATTACAAAGTGAGCAGATGCCCTGGTGTTGGTGATACTAAGTATCAGTTGAGATTACAAATGGACAGATGTCCTGGTATTAGTGACACTAAGTATCAGTAGAGATTACTTAGTGGGCAGATGTCCAGGCATCAGTGACACTAAGTATCAGTAGAGATTACAAGGTGGGCAGATGTCCTGGCATCAGTGACACTAAGTATCAGTAAAGATTACAAGGTGGGCAGATGTCCTGGCATCAGGGACACTAAGTATCAGTAGAGATTACAAGGTGGGCAGATGTCCTGGTGTCAGTGACACTAAGTATCAGCAGAGATTACAAGGTGGGCAGATGTCCTGGCACCAGTGATACTAAGTATCACCAGAGATTACAAGGTGGGCAGATGTCCTGGTGTCAGTGCAACTAAGTACCAGCAGAGATTACAAGATGGGCAGATGTCCTGACATCAGTGACACTAAGTATCAGTAGAGATTACAAGGTGGGAATTTGTCCTAGCATCAGGGACACTAAGGATCAGTACAGATTACAAGGTGGGCAGATGTCCTGGTATCAGTGACACTAAGTATCAGTAGAGATTACAAGGTGGGCAGATGTCCTGGTGTCGGTGACACTAAGTATCAGTAGAGATTACAAGGTGGGCAGATGTCCTGGTATCAGTGACACTAAGTATCAGTAGAGATTACAAGTGGGCAGATGTCCTGGTATTAGTGACACTAAGTATCAGTAGAGATTACAAGTGGGCAGATGTACTGGTATTAGTGACACTAAGTATCAGTAGTGATTACAAGATGGACAGATGTCCTGGCATCAGTGACAGTATCAGTAGAGATTACAAGGTGGGCAGATGTCCTGGCATCAGTGACACTAAGTATCAGTAGAGATTACAAGGTGGGCAGATGTCCTGGCATCAGGGACACTAAGTATCAGTACAGATTACAAGTGGGCAGATGTCCTGGTTTCAGTAACACTAAGTATTAGCAGAGATTACAAGGTGGCCAGATGCCCTGGTGTCGGTGATACTAAGTATCAGCAGAGATTACAAGGTGGACAGATGCCCTGGTGTTGGTGATACTAATTAGCAGTAGAGATTACAAGGTGGGCAGATGTCTTAGCTTCAGTGACACTATCAGTAGAGATTACAAGGCCAGCAGATGTCCTGGTATCAGTGACACTAAGTATCAGTAGAGATTACAAAGTGGGCAGATGTCCTGCTGTCAGTGACACTAAGTATCAGCACAGATTACAAGGTGGGCAGATGTCCTGGTGTCACTGACACTAAGTATCAGCACAGATTACAAGGTGGGCAGATGCCCTTGTGTCGGTGATACTAAGTATCAGTAAAGATTACAAAGACAGCAGATGTCCTGGTTTCAGTGATACTAAGCATCAGCAGAGATTACAAGGTGGGCAGATGCCCTGGTGTCGGTGATACTAAGTATCAGTACAGACTACAATGTGGGCAGATGTCCTGGTATCAGTGACACTAAGTATTAGTAGAGATTACAAGGTGGACAGATGCCCTGGTGTCGGTGATACTAAGTAACAGTAGAGATTACAAGGTGGGCAGATGTCCTGGTGTCAGTGCAACTAAGTATCAGCAGAGATTACAAGTGGACAGATGTCCTGTTGTCAGTGATACTAAGTATCAGTAGAGATTACAAGGTCGGCAGATGTTATGACGTCAGTAACTCTAAGTATCAGTAGAGATTACAAGTTGGGCTGATGTTCTGGCATCGGTGACACTAAGTATCAGCAGAGATTACAAGGTGGGCAAATGACCTGGTGTCAGTGATGCTAAATATCAGTAGAGACTACAAGATAGGCAGATGTCCTGGTGTTGGTGATACTAAATATCAATAGAGATTACAAGTGGGCAGATGTGCTGGTAATAGTGACACTATGTATCAGTAGAGCTTACAAGTGGGCAGATGTCCTGGTATTAGTGACACTAAGTATCAGTAGAGATTACAAGTGGGCAGATGTCCTGGTATTAGTGACACTCAGTATCAGTAGTGATTACAAGATGGGAAGATGTCCTGGCACCAGTGATACTAAGTATCAGTAGAGACTACAAGGTGGGCAGATATCCTGGCATCAGGGACACTAAGTATCAGTACAGATTACAATAGGGCAGATGTCCTGGTTTTGGTGACACTAAGTATCAGCAGAGATTACAAGGTGGCCAGATGCCCTGGTGTCGGTGATACTAAGCATCAGCAGAGATTACAAGGTGGCCAGATGCCCTGGTGTTGGTGATACTACGTATCAGTAGAGATTACTAGTGGGCAGATGTCCTGGGGTCAGTGAGACTAAGTATCAGTAGAGATTACAAAGTGGGCAGATGTCCTGCTATCAGTGACATTAAGTATCAGTAGAGTTTACAAGGTGGGCACATGTGCTGGTATCAGTGAAACTAAGTATCAGTAGACATTACAAAATAGGCAGATGTTATAGTGTCAGTGACACTAAGTATCAGCAGAGACTACAAGGTGGGCAGATGCTCTGGTGTCGGTGATATTAAGTATCAGTAGAGATTACAAGTGGGCAGATGCCCTGGTATCAGTGACACTAAGTATCAGTAGAGTTTACCAGGTGGGCAGATGTCCTGGCATCAGTGACACTAAGTTTCAGTACAGATTACAAGTGGACAGATGTCCTGGTTTCGGTGACAATGAGTATCAGCAGAGATTACAAGGTGGGCAGATGTCCTGGTGTCAGTGATATGAAGTATCAGTAGAGACTACAAGATGGGCAGATGTCCTGGGTCGGTGACACTAAATATAAGTAGAGATTACAAGGTGGGCAGAAGTCCTGGTATGAGTGACACTATGTATCAGTAGAGTTTACAAGATGGCCAGATGTCCTGGCATCAGTGACACTAAGTATCAGCAGAGATTATAAGATGGGCAGATATCCTGGTATGAGTGACACTAAGTATCAGCAGAGATTACAATGTGGGCAGATGTCACGGTGTCGGTGACAATAAGTATCAATAGAGATTACAAGGTGGGCAGATGTTCTGGTTTCAGTGACACTAAGTATCAGCAGAGATTACAAAGAGGGCAGATGTTATGGCATCGGTAACACTAAGTATCAGTACAGATTACAAGGTGGGCTGATGTTCTGGTGTCAGTGACACTAAGTAACAGCAGAGATTACAGAGTCTGCAGATGTCCTGGTGTCAGTGACACTAAGTATCAGTAGAGATTACAAGTGGGCAAACATCCCGGTATCAGTGACACTAAGTATCAGTAGAGATTACAAGGTGGGCAGATGTCCTGGCTTGAGTGACATTAAGTATTAGTAGAGATTACAAGGTCAGCAGATTACCTGGTATCAATGACACTAAGTATCAGTAGAGATTACAAGTGGGCAGATGTCCTGGTATCAGTGACACTAAGCATCAGTAGAGATTACATGGTGGGCAGATGTCCTGGCATCAGTGACACTAAGTATCAGTAGAGATTACCAGATGGGCAGATGTCCTGGCATCAGGGACTTTAAGTATCAGTACAGATTACAAGTGGGCAGATGTCCTGGTATCAGTGACACTAAGTATCAGTAGAGATTACAAGGTGGGCAGATGTCCTGGTATCAGTGACACTAAGTATCAGTAGATATTACAAGGTGGGCAGATGTCCTGGCATCAGTGACACTAAGTATCAGTAGAGATTACAAGGTGGGCAGATGTCCTGGCATCAGGGACACTAAGTATCAGTACAGATTACAAGTGGGCAGATGTCCTGGTTTCAGTGACACTAAGTATCAGCAGAGATTACAAGGTGGGCAGATGTCCCAGTGTCAGTGATACTAAGTATTTGTAGAGATAACAAGGTGGGCATATGCCCAAGTGTCAGTGATAATAAGTATAAGTAGAGATTACAAGTGGGCAGATGTCCTGGTGTCAGTGACACTAAGTATCAGTAGAGATTACAAGGTGGGCAGATGTCCCGGTATCAGTGACACTAAGTATCAGTAGAGATTACAAGGTGGGCAGATGTCCTAGCATCAGGGACACTAAGTATCAGTACAGATTACAAGGTCAGCAGATTTCCTGGTATCAGGGACACTAAGTATCAGTAGAGATTACAAGTGGACAGATGTCCTGGTATCAGTGACACTAAGCAACAGTAGAGATTACGTGGTGGGCAGATGTCCTGGCATCAGGACACTAAGTATCAGTAGAGATTACAAGGTGGGCAGATGTCCTGGCATCAGTGACACTAAGTATCAGTAGAGATTACAAGGTGGGCAGATGTCCTGGCATCAGGGACACTAAGTATCAGTACAGATTACAAGTGGGCAGATGTCCTGGTTTCAGTGACACTAAGTATCAGCAGAGATTACAAGGTGGGCAGATGTCCTGGTGTCAGTGATACTAAGTATCAGCAGAGATTACAAGATGGACAGATGCCCTGGTGTTTGTGATACTACGTATCAGTAGAGATTACAAGTGGGCAGATGTCCTGGTGTCAGTGACACTAAGTATCAGTAGAGATTACAAGGTGGACAGATGTCCTGGTATCAGTGACACTCAATATCAGTAGAGATTACAAAGTGGGCAGATATCCTGGTTTCAGTGACACTAAGTATCAGGAGAGATTACAAGATGGCCAGATGTCCTGCCATCAGTGACACTAAGTATCAGTAGATATTACAAGATCGGCAGATGTCCTGGTATCAGTGACACTAAGTATCAGTAGAGATTACAAGGTGGGCAGATGTCCTGGTATCAGTGACACTAAGTATCAGTAGAGATTACAAGGTGGGCAGATGTCCTGGCATCAGGGACACTAAGTATCAGTACAGATTACAAGTTGGGCAGATGTCCTGGCATCAGGGACACCAAGTATCAGTACAGATTACAAGGTGGGCAGATATCCTGGCATCAGTGACACTAAGTATCAGTAGAGATTACTAGGTGGGCAGATGTCTTGGCTTCTGTGACACTAAGTATCAGTAGAGATTAGAAAGCTGGCAGATGTCCTGGTATCGGTGACACAAAGTATTAGTACAGATTAGAAGTGGGCAGATGTCCTGGTTTCAGTGACACTAATAATCAGCAGAGATTACAAGGTAGGCAGATGCCCTGGTGTTGGTGATACTAAGTACCAGTAGAGATTACAAGGTGGACAGATGCCCTGGTGTCGGTGATACTATGTATCAGTAGAGATTACAAGGTGGGTAGATGTCCTGGTGTCAGTGCAACTAAGTATCAGCAGAGATTACAAGTGGGCAGATGTCCTGGTGTTAGTGACACTAAGTATAAGTAAAGATTACAAGGTGGGCAGATGTCCTGATTTCAGTGACACTAAGTATCAGTAGAGATTACAAGGTGGGCAGATGTCCTGGTGTCGGTGACACTAAGTATCAGTAGAGATTACAAGGTGGGCAGATGTCCTGGTGTCAGTGCAACTAAGTATCAGCAGAGATTACAAGATGGGTAGATGTCCTGGTGTCAGTGCAACTAAGTATCAGCAGAGATTACAAGTGGGAAGATGTCCTGGTGTCGGTGATTCTAAGTATCAATAGAGATTACAAGGTGGGCAGATGTTATGGCATCGGTAACACTAAGTATCAGTAGAGATTACAAGGTGGGCAGATGTCCTGGTGTCAGTGCAACTAAGTATCAGCAGAGATTACAAGATGGGCAGATGTCCTGGCATCAGTGACACTAAGTATCAGTACAGATTACAAGGTAGGCAGATGTCATGGTGTCTGGGGCACTATGTATCTGTAGAGATTACAAATTGGGCTGATGTCCTGGCATCAGTGACACTAAGTATCAGTAGAGATTACAAGGTAGGCAGATGTCATGGTGTCTGGGGCACTATGTATCTGTAGAGATTACAAATTGGGCTGATGTCCTGGCATCAGTGATACTAAGTATCAGCAGAGATTACAAGGTGGGCATATGTCCTGGCATCAGTGATACTAAGTATCAGCAGAGATTACAAGGTGGGCATATGTCTTGGTGTCGGTGATACTAAGTGTCAGCAGAGATTACAAGGTGGGCTGATGTCCTGGTGTCGGTGATACTAAGTATCAGCAGAGATTACAAGGTGGGCAGATGTCCTTGTATCAGTGACTCTAAGTATCAGTACAAATTACAAGGTGGGCAGATGCCCTGGTATCAGTGAAGCTAAGTATCAGGAAAGATTACAAATCAGCAGATGTGCTGGTGTCAGTCACACTATGTATCAGTAGAGATTACAAAGTGGGCAGATGCCCTGGTGTTGATGATTCTAATTATCAGTAGAGATTACATGGTGGGCAGATGTGTCGGTACCACTAAATACCAATAGTATTTTAAAATTAAAACCTCTGACTTCACTCATTCTAGTTTATCCATTTAACACATTTTACTAAAATATATTTCACTGGCATTACTATTAATGTGAAATTTTTCATTTTTAATGTGAGAGTTTTTGTTTATGCTCGTATAATAAATTTTATTCATAAAAATCATTGATTGGTTGTTTTTGTCAGGTGAGTTGATGTTGCAAGTACGCATCAATTAAAGGATATTTTTATTTGAAGTTTTCACAAAATTGGATAAAAGTCTAATAAATACTGTTTTGTTCTTTAATATAGTTCTTTTTTTATTTTGCTTAGTGTATAATACTTGAGTTTGCTCATCAAACCCAAGAACATAGAGCAATTTGGACATAGCTGCGATTTAGAATGATGCATAATTTTTTTATTTACGATCTGGTTAAGCCCACAACACACAAAAACCTCTTATCAGGGATTTCTCATGAGCAATGTATGCGTAAGGAGTCATAAAGCAGTCAAACAGAAAATGAAGGTAAATGCAAAAAAATCAAGTATATATAAACTTTGATCAGTGATAGCAAAGCAGAACTATAAGATGCATATTAGACGTAACTAGCTTAGTGGTTTTCTTGTACAATTTCTGCCATAAAGTTCCAGAGCATGGGTTCCTAGGTTCATAGGAGATTACTAAGCTAACAACTTAAGGGCCCTTAAATGCCTAGCCAATATAACATGGGCAGCACAGTGGTGTGTTGGTTAGTGTTGTCAAGTCACAGCAAGAGGTTCTCCAGTTCGATTCTCAGCTGGGGGATGCCTTCTGTGGGGAGTCTGCAAGTCATCCTTGCATTTGTGTGGGTTTCATCCAAGTGCTCCAATTTCCTCCCACATTCCAAAGACATGCATCTGGAGCATTTCTCCCTGGGCCTCCAGTGAAAATGGGCTCTGTCCCAGTTGGACTTTCCCGGCAAACAAATGTTAAATAAATAAAATAACCTGATTTTACTCAATACATGGCCCCTAAGGGCAAAACAATTGCATGGATTTGTGCCTGTGCATTGAGTACCTTACAGACTGTCTCTGTCCATAAGGGGTATAGGCACTACCCCCAGGTGCGAATTTGTAATACCCCATTCATTGATCCAAATTGTGTTTGAAGAGGACCAGAGAAGGGCTCTGCTTAATGTGAATAGGAAGCCTGTTCAAAGGAAGGGGCAATCTCCGAAACATATATCTGTCTCTCCAGCAAGTGTTGTTTGAGTTGCTGACTAAGTTTAGATCCCTAGACTGGGTGACCCTCATGCTGTTTATCTTGTGGATGTGTAGCAGCTCCATCAGGGCTGGATTTGTGAGTGCCTTGTAGGTCAGGCATAGGTCACCCCTTAATAATGGGTAAGAGACAGAGTAAAGGGATAGGGGTTTTAGTCTTTCCACACAGTTCATGTTGTTTACACCCTGTATTTTCTTTGTGTGGAACCTCTGAGGTCACTATAGCTGCTCTAAGTGTCTAGTCAAGTACATGCCAAATGGCACATTGTACTCTATCACTGGTCTAATGAGGGCTGAGCACAGAGGGACTATAATTTCGCTGTATCTGTATGCCATACCTTTACTTATAGGTTGTGCTGCATAAAATAATTTCTTCACCACTATGGACACGTGGTGGTCAAAGTTCAGACTATAATCTATCTATGTGCCTAGATCTCACACCTCTGAGTCTACTCTAAGGGGAGTACTATTGATGTTGCAATTTGCAAGGGTATTTGACTTCCCAAAGGGTATGATAATCCATTTTTTGCATTTAGTTTTAGGCCATGGTTCTGGCACCAATCCTTTGTCTGATATAGACCCTTCTGAAGGATATCTACATCATTGGAGGATTTAATAATTGCCCCCAACTTGCAGTTGTCAGTAAACTTTGTCATGCAGAGGCCTTCGACATTTGCCTTGATTTCAGAGAAGTACATTCCAAACAGAAGTGGTCCCGGTACTGAGCCCTGTGGTACACCACTAGTAACTAGCTTCTTGCTGGATCTGCATTCACCCATTTTAACCACGTGTCCTGTCTGTGAGCCAAACGGCTATTCATCTGGTGACAAAGGGATTTATGCCCAATTTTGTGAGGGGGAATTGTGTCAAATGCCTTGGCCAGGTTGAAGTAGGTAGTATGTACTCTTTTACCCTTACCCACGATATCAGTGACCCTCTCAAAGAAATCCATCAGATTCAGTAGGTGTGACCTGCTCTTGACAAAGCCGAACTGAGTCAGGTTCAGTGTCTGGAGGTCTTCTATGTCATTATTTATCAGGTCCATGACTATTCTTTCCATGGCCTTACATATAAGACTAGTTAAACTTATGAGTCCGTAATTTTCTACGTCATTAGATGGTCCCCCTTTGTGCAGAGCTGATGATTGTTGTTGTCCTCCACTCTGTCGCAACAAAGCCTGTCTGCAGGCTGTGATTAAATAGAGATCCTAATAGGCCTGATAAGTCCTGATTTAAGCTGTTTAAGAGGCAACCTGGCATATTGTCAGGCCACACTGAAGCTGCGTTTTTAGTATTACAGAGTGCAGTGACAACCTGTTCTTTAGTGATAATTGGTGGTGGAGCAGGGGATGATATTTTTTGGAAGAGAACAGGGGATAATGGGGATGTGAAATTTGAGCTGAATTTGTCGGCCAGCAGATTTGCTATGTCTTCCATCTGAGTATAGGTGATGCGATTTGCAACTAATTCTGCATATTGTTGGGAGTTGCCCTTAAGATTGTGGATATAACTTAAAAATGCCTTATAGTTATCATTAGCTTTGGAGGCTCTTTTTACCTCCAAGTTTGCTTTCAGAGACTTGATTAGTTCCCTGATTTGCTTGTTTAAACTAATGAGGGACTTACTGCTCTGTTGTACACATTCCTTTTTACTTCTCAACAGGATTTTCCTTCTTTTGTTTACAAACTATTGATGCCAGAGGTCCACCAAGGTGGCTTGGTTCTGCGGTTTGATCTGGGTTTATTTCTGTCTGGTACTGCCATTTCTGTGCAGTTATTTATATGGTCATACAGGGCTTTTGTGTATGCCTCTGTATAGGCTTTTGTGCTTCCTGGATTTGGGGGAGCTTGGAATCTAGCTATGCTGTCCCTTAATAGGGGGTAATTTACCTTAGATAAGTTCTTAAGGTTTTGGGGGTTAGGTGGGGGAACTAGTTTTACCTTTATTTCAAGGGAGACCGCTTTGAGATCTGATCTTACCAGTGAGGACATAACACTACGGGGTGCAGCATTCTCCCATATTTGTAAGCACCAGCTCTAGGATATTTATTTCCCTGGTGGGAATGCTGACTAGCTGCTCCAGGGCATTTGAGTTTACAAAGTCAAGAAATCTTCAGGCCTGCATTTTAGTGGTTGTGTACGTCTCCTAATTAATGAAGGGGAAGTTAAAATCAGCCATGAGTATGGTATTGGGCTGGAAGGTGAGTGAGTATAGTAATCTCTGGTATGATGTATGGGTTTCCTGGTTTACAGGGGAGACCTGTAGCTAGCAAGAATATGGTAATGAATATTTCCCATGGTTAGTTGAACATGAAGTACCTCAAGCATGTCATATTGTTTAACCAGCCTTTAGGTGTGTTTACCTTTTAGTAGATAGATAAGGATGGCACAGTGGTGCAATGGTAGCATTGTCACCTCACAGCAAGAGGTTCTCCAGTTTGATTCTCGGCTGGGGTGCCTTCTGTGTGGAGTCTGCATGCCCTCCTTGCATTCGTGTAGGATTCCTCGGGGTGCTCCGATTTCCTCCCATGTAAGAAGGAAGAGCCCTTCTGCTTGCTTTCCAAATCAGACAGAACATGTAAACCCCTACCTTCCACTATATGAATATAATCCCCCTCCTCCTTCCTAAAAGTACAAGAGTTTCCAGAGGACTGGGACTACTACAACACAACAAAAACTTAGACATGCACCTGGAGTGCTTCCCTCTGGGCTTCCGCTGAAAATTGGCTTCGTTCCAAGTCGGACTTTCCCAGTGAACAAATGTTAAATAAAATAAAATAAAAAGATAGATACACCTCCACATTTTGCTCTTTCATGTACAGTGGGAGTTCGGAATCTATGAAAAGCATTATAGCCATGCACTGCCAGAGTGCTTTCCATGGCTTTAAGCCATGTTTCAATAACTGCACAGACTTCAGCATTCTCCAGGGTGAGAAGAGATTCCAGGAAGTATAGTTTCTTGTTGAGACACTTTGCATTGAGCAGTAACACCTTTAGCTTGTCCTGAGTAGCTTTTATTATGTTGGAAGGCTTGTCTGCTTGGCAATGTCTAAAAAGGCATTATAGGGGTGGATAATGTTTTGGCCAATATCTGAAAGCCTATAGGTGACAGGTGAATACCATCCCTGGAAAAGCAGTGTGGCCTGTCAACCATGTCCTCAAAGGCTGACAAATACTAAACCTCTTTGGAATGACACCAGCAGCTAAGCCAATTGATAAAGTCGATCATTTTCTGATGGCACTGTGGAATCATCCTTGGAGATGGTAGGATGCTGCTCAGTGCTAGGCTCGTACCTGTTGGTATTGTGGCATCATCCTTGGAGATGGTAGGATGCTGCTCAATGCTAGGCTCGTACCTGCTGGTATTGTGGCATCATCCTTGGAGATGGTAGGATGCTGCTCAGTGCCAGGCTCATACCTGGTGGTATTATGGCATCATCCTTGGAGATGGTAGGATGCAGCTCAGTGCCAGGCTCGTATCTGCTGGTACTGTGGCACCATCCTTGGAGATGGTAGGATGCTGCTCAAGGCTAGGCTCATACCTGCCTGTGACACATATTCCTTGAGCACAATCATGTCTCTCTTCATATAGTTCAAGGAGGTATATTTCAGGTCATTCATGCCCACATGGACTATGACTGAGTCATACTGGTATTTTGGGATAAGTGACCTGAATGCTTGTGTGGTCTGGTAGATCTTAACACCTGACAAGCAACTAACTGTAACCTTCTCCTTGCCTGGCCTGGTATGACGGACATCACTGTGTCTCATAATGGAGCCTCTTATGACCAGAATTTTGGGTCATGTAGTGCTTTGCCTTATGGGGCTTGGTAGCTGAGGCAGAATGAGATGTGGCTTTATGAGTTGTGTTGGGAATTGTCTTGTTTGTGTACATGTGGAGCTTCTGAGGATTGCACCTAAGAGGCCTCTGAGGTTTGGGTAAGTTGCATCTGAGCACCTCCACATATGTGGCTGTATCTGTGTGTGGCCCGTTGTGGGTGTGGTGAGTGATGTATGTGAGTCACTGACAATCTGTTAGTTGCTTTTTGTATCTGTATGTGGCAGTTTAGCCTCTAATGTCAATGTGTAACTACATCTCTCACATACTGTATTTGTCTGTTCAAGAATTACATAGTTGTCAGTGTACATAAGCCAATTGTTAGATTGCCTCAGGATACTCATGTCCACCAAGCTGGATGTAGAGATAGAAGGTCCTAATGTGTACTTGAAAGGATAGGAGTGGACAGTATTTGTAATCGGATGAGGGGAGGGTGCATAAGTGGTGTAATCTGCAGCTAAACTAACCAACGATGCAGCCCAGTGCCAAATCAGATGGTCTCTGAGCAGCAATAGTCCTGGGTGCTATAACAGGGTAACTAGCACAGTAAACTTTCACAGTATAATGAAAATAAGCAATGTTTCTAGATGTTTGCATCTGTACAGGGCACTGGCACAATGAGCAGCTCCATAGAAATATGATAAAATTATACCAGCACTGGAAATACAGAGAACTGACTGAGCCCTCTGGCCACTACAATGACTACACTTAGAGCCCTTCTGCTTGCTTTCCAAATCAGACAGAACATGTAAACCCCTACCGCCACTATATGAATAATCCCAGTCCTCCTAAGTTAAAAGTACAGTACAAGAGTTTCCGGACTGAAATACTACAACAAACAAACTTAAAGATAGAACACAGCTGTGTACTTTAAACAGCTTATAAAGGTGTGATTATTCAATAAAAGTACTTCATTTTGTAGAAATGAGCCAAGAGCCACTCAAGTGTACACAATTTATAAAGGCACTAAAAACAAGATAAGCTGATTAATAAGACCTCTAGGTAATAAAACAACTACATGCAGGAATCTCTAGTGTGTTTCCCCAACCTCGACAGACCAGGCTACCACCCAGTGCCACTAGACAGAAACTCCACTGACCTCTTGATGTAAAAACACAGAAAAGTGTTTGCTAGAGTATAAAATACACACTACTTTATCCAACAGCTAGCTAGATAATGAATCCAGATCAAGTAAATTAGTAGAACAGACAAAGACAGGCAAAATGTACTTTTTTCAAAATAAGATCAAGTAAATTAGTAGAACAGACAAAGACAGGCAAAATGTACTTTTTTTTCAAAATAAGAAAAAGGAAAGACAAATAAATAATTCAAGATACAAACAGCAGTATAGAAAGGGAGGAGCTTAAAAAACCTCAGTTTACAGTAAAGGCGGGCAGCTTAAAATCACTAAGTTTGAAAAACAGATTAAGGAATGAGAGGGTGGGTGGAAAAAATAACTAGTACTTGTAGTTTATGCAAGCTTTGAACAGACAAAGACCCAGAAATCCACTGTGTATTTAAGAATCATGCAAGAAACAAATTAACCAATGAAAAAACATATGCAGTCAGTCTTCATCTATATCAGTTTCTGCTGGAATTTGCATGTCTTCTCTGTGTATTTGTGGGTTTTCTCTGTGTATTCTGTTTTCCTCCCACCTCTCCAAAACATGCTGCTTGATTAGCTGCACTAAACTGTTCACATATTACATTTATCCTTGTCTTGTGGCCCAGGTTATGGCGGGAAGGGTTCACGGACCAGCAGAGTTCACAAATGATAAAAAATGGGACTATGGGATGAAACTCATTAGAAGCTCGGACACATAAATATCTCTACTAAATCACCAGAAAATTCAATGTGCCAGTTGTGTTTTAAAAACAGATTTGAGGTCAAGTCTAAAACTTTGCCGTCAGCTATGAAAAGAATTATGACTCCTACTGAGCCATATCTGATTTAATGTTTATTATCTACAGTATTTAGCATCTTCCATCTATTGTATCTGGCATCAACCATCATGTAAATCTTGAGTCGTCATTAAAGAAAGGGGGTAGGTCCATATAACAAAAAATGTCACCTGATTTAATTCTGCCATATAAAGCAGGATTTTACAGTTACCACTTATTATGGGTTAGAAATCAGCTGCATCACTCTTATTTTCAGAACCAGCCTCTGAGATCCAGTGAGACCTTCTTTTCAGAGATGAAGAGAATGCTAAATCCTAGTTTGTCACTGCTTATTCATTTCTATTTAACAGGCTATTTAATGGAAACTAAATGCATGAGACATTGAAACAGTTTTATACTTGAGGAAATCATTTATTTACTTCTGTTTGCTGTCCAGCCAATCCAACTGGGTAAAGCACATTTGCAGGCGAACCCAAGAAAGAAAAAAAAAACTCCAGACATACAAGAATAAACTAACAAAAAGACCAGCATGTCAGAAATAAGTCTATGTCTAATACTCAAGCGTCTTACTCTGAAGCCACAAAGTGGATACTGTCCTGGTCATGAAAAAATAAGTGAAATATTAGTTTTCACATGGATATTGGAAAGATCATGAAAATTTGTTGATATCAAGATATAATTTTGTGGACCTGGAGAAGGCACATGACTGCATAACCCCAAGTGTTTTGGGAGGATGGTACAATAGTGGACATGCAGAAGACACATGACTGCATATCCCTAAGTGTCTTGGGAGGATGGTACAAAAGTACTGGACATGCAGAATACACATGACTGCATATCCCTAAGTGACTTGGGAGGATGGTACAACAGTAGTGGACATGCTGAAGACACATGACTGCATAACCCTAAGTGTCTTGAGAGGATGGTACAACAGTAATGGACATGCAGAAGGTACATGACTGCATATCCCTAAGTGTCTTGGGAGGATGGTACAACAGTAGTGGTCATACAGAAGGCACATGCCTGCATATCCTTAAGTGCCTTGGGGTGATGGTAAAACAGGAGTGGACATGCAGAAGGCACAGGCCTGCATATCATTAAGTGCCTTGGGGTGATGGTAAAACGGTAGTGGACAAGCAGAAGGCACATGCCTGCATATCCCTAAATGCCTTGGGGTGATGGTAAAACAGGAGTGGACATGAAGAAGGCACATGCCTGCATATCCTTAATTGCCTTGTGGTGATGGTAAAACAGTAGTGGACAAGCAGAAGGCACATGACTGCATATCCCTAAATGCCTTGGGGTGATGGTAAGACAGGAGTGGACATGCAGAAGGCACATGCCTGCATATCCTTAAGTGCCTTGGGGTGATGGTAAAACAGCAGTGGACATGCAAAAGGCAAATGACTGCATATCCCTAAATGCCTTGGAAGGATGGTACAACAATAGTGGACATACAGAAGGCACATGACTGCATATCCCCAAGTGTCTTGGGGTGATGGTAAAACAGCAGTGGACAAGCAGAAGGCACATGCCTGCACGTCCCTAAATGCCTTGGAAGGATGGTACAACAGTAGTGGACATGCAGAAGGCACATGACTGCATATCCTTAAGTGCCTTGGGGTGATGGTAAAACAGCAGTGGACATGCAGAAGGCACATGCCTGCATATCCTTAAGTGCCTTGGGGTGATGGTAAAACAGTAGTGGACAAGCAGAAGGCACATGCCTGCATATCCCTAAATGCCTTGGAAGGATGGTACAACACAAGTGGACATGCAGAAGGCACATGACTGCATATACTTAAGTGTCTTGGGGTTAAAGTACAATAGTAGTGGACATACAGAAGGCAAATGACTGCATATCCTTATGTGTCTTGGAAGGATGGTACAACAGTAGTGGACATGCAGAAGGCACATGACTGCATATCCCCAAGTGTCTTGGAAGGATGGTAAAACAGTAGTGGACATGCAGAAGGCACATGACTGCATATCCCTAAGTGTCTTGGGAGGATGGTACAACAATAGTGGACATGCAGAAGGCATATGACTGCATATCTCTAAGTGTCTTGGAAAGATGGTACAACAGTAGTGGACATGCAGAAGGCACATGACTGCATATCCCTAAGTGTCTTGGGAGGATGGTACAACAATAGTGGACATGCAGAAGGCATATGACTGCATAAGTGTCTTGGAAAGATGGTACAACAGTAGTGGACATGCAGAAGGCACATGACTGCATATCCCTATGTGTCTAGGGAGGATGGTACAACAGTAGTGGACATGCAGAAGGCACATGACTGCATATCTGTAAGTGCCTTGGGGTGATGGTATAACAGTAGTGGACATGCAGAAGGCACATGACTGCATATCCTTAAGTGCCTTGGGGTGACAGTAGAACAGTAGTGGACATGCCAAATGCACATGACTGCATATCCTTTAGTGTCTTGGGAGGATGGTAAAACAGTAGTGGACATGCAGAAGGCACATGACTGCATATCCCTAAGTGTCTTGGGAGGATGGTACAACAGTAGAGGCCATGCAAAAGGCACATGACTGCATATCATAAAGTGCCTTGGGGTGATGGTAACACAGTACTGGACATGCAGAAGACAAATGACAGCATATCCCTAAGTGTCTTGGGAGGATGGTATAACAGTAGTGGACATGCAGAAAGCACATGACTGCATATCCTTAAGTGCCTTGGGGTGATGGTAAAACAGTAGCAGACATGCAAAAACACATGACTGCATGTCCTTAAGTGTTTTGGGGTGATGGCAAAACAGTAGTGGACATGCAGAAGCCACATGACTGCATAGCCCTAAGTGTCTTGGGAGGATGGTACAACAGTAATGGGCATGCAGAAGACAGATAACTGCATATTACAAAGTGTCTTGGGAGGATGATAAAACAGTAGTGTACATGCAAAAGGCACATGACTGCATATCTCTAACTGTCTTGGAAGGATGGTACAGCAGTAGTGGACATGCAGAAGGCACATGACTGCATATCCTTAAGTGTCTTGGGAGGATGGTACAACAGTAGTGGACATGCAGAAGGCACATGACTGCATATCCTTAAGTGTCTTGGGAGGATGGTAAAACAGCAGTGGACATGCAGAAGACACATGACTGCATATCCCTAAATGTCTTGGGAGGATGGTACAACAGTAGTGGACATGCAAAAGGCACATGACTGCATATCTCTAACTGTCTTGGAAGGATGGTACAGCAGTAGTGGACATGCAGAAGGCACATGACTGAATATCCTTAAGTGTCTTGGGAGGATGGTACAACAGTAGTGGACATACAGAAGGCACATGACTGCATATCCTTAAGTGCATTGGGGTGATGGTAAAACAGTAGTGGACAAGCAGAAGGCACACACCTGCATATCCCTAAATGCCTTGGTAGGATGGTACAACAATAGTGGACATGCAGAAGGTACATGACTACATATCCTTAAGTGTCTTGGGATTAAAGTAAAAGAACAGTGGACATGCAGAAGGCACATTACTGCATATCCTTAAGTGTCTTGGAAAGATGGTACAACAGTAGTGGACATGCAGAAGGCACATGACTGCATATCCCTAAGTGTCTTGGAAAGATGGTACAACAGTAGTGGACATGCAGAAGGCATGTGACTGCATATCCCTAAAAGTCTTGGAAAGATGGTACAACAGTAGTGGACATGCAGAAGACACATGACTGCATATCCCTAAGTGTCTGGGAAGGATGGTACGACAGTAGTGGACATGCAGAAGGCAGACGACTGCATATCCTTAAGTGCCTTTGGGTGATGGTTCATAGGTTCATACTAGGCTATCTGCCCTAGGGCATTTATAAGCCTAGCCAGAGTGTGTTTGGCTTTCGCCACCCATTTTAAATTAATTTTGCTATGCCCTTTTTCGAGGTTAGGATACTGTGCCTCTGTCTAACAGTGACACAGAAGTGATATCCAGGGTAAACCTACGATCTCCCATCCACTCATCAAGATTCCTCTTGAAGAGAGTCAATGAGGGACTCTGCCTAACCTGGACTGGGATTTTATTCCAGAGTGAAGGGAGCCTCTGGGTTATGAATTTGTCCCTCCAGCATGTCCTATTTATTTCAGTGCTGAGGTTCAAGTCTCTCGAGCGCGTAGCTCAATGGGATTTGGATTTTCTGAGGTGCAGCATGTCCATTAATTCCAGGTTGGACATGGCTTTATATGTCAGGCACAGATCGCCTCTGAGCAGGTGGTATGCCACTGAGTAGAGCTGGAGTTTCTTTAACCGGGCAGCATATGGCATCTGTTTGAGCCCTTTGATCCTCTTGGTGAGGTACTTTTGGGGTCTTTCCAGTTGCTGCAGGTGTCTGGTAAGGTACATCCCAAAAGGGGCACTGTACTCAATTATGGGCCTGATGAGGGATGAGTAAAGAGGCACGATGACCTCCCCTGATCTAGATGTGAATCCCTTCATGATTAGGTGGGCTATATAAAATGTTTTTTTAACCACTTTGGCCACGTGGTTGTCAAATGAGAGATTGCTATCAACTTGGGTCCCCAGGTCTCTAATTACTTCTTCTGTACTTAATGGATTACCACCTATGTGGTAATTTGTGGGCACTTTGTTTTTGCCAAAGGGGATGACTAGACACTTTTTGGCGTTTAGCTTGAGGCCATGGCTCTGGCACCAGTTGTCTATTTCTATGAGGCCCTTTTGGAGGATGCTTGTGTCGGCTGGAGAGTTGATTATGGCGCCCAGTTTGCAGTCATCTGCGAACTTGGTCAGCCACAGTCCTTCCGTGTTGGCCTGTACCTCAGAGAAATATATACCGAACAAGAGAGGTCCCAGGACTGAACCTTGTGGGACGCCACTTGTAACTGGTTTGGAGTCTGACATGGCTCCAGCAATTCTAACCATGTGGGTTCTGTCCTTGAGCCAGTTTGCAACCCATCTAGTGACATAGGGGTTTATATTTAAGCTGGTGAGCTTATCTATAATGCCCGAGTGGGGTATTGTATCGAAGGCTTTTGCGAGGTCCAGGTAGGCTATGTGGACCACCTTCCCCTCATCAATGGCCTTGGTGACTGTTTCAAAGAAATCGACCAGGTTTAAGAGGCAGGATCTGCCCTTAACAAAGCCGAACTGGGTAGGATCCAGTGTCTGTAGGTCCCCAACATCTTTATTTATGAGGTTCATGATGATCCTTTCCATAGCTTTGCAGACCAAGCTAGTCAGGCTTATGGGGAGGTAGTTTCCAGGATCCGTTGAGGTACCACCTTTGTGGAGAGGGACCACTGTTGCTGTATGCCACTCTTTGGGTACATATCCTGTAGTAAGGCTGAGATTGAACAGTAGTTTTATGTTTGGGTTTAGCTCTTCTTGGAGTTCATGTAGGACGCAGCCCAAGACACCGTCTAGTCCCATTGATGCTGTGTTTTTTGCTTTGGAGAGGGCGGCTCTTACTTGAGCATCTGAGATGTCAGGGGGGCAGCACTCTGCTGGGATAGATATTTGCCCTTTGGTGGGAGGGGAGAAGTTTGCTGAACCTGTCAGCTAGGATGTTGGCAATGTCTGTGGGTTCAATGTATTTTGTCATTTTTGACTAATTCTGAGCATATCTGGGAATTCCCACCCAGGTTGCTAACATAACTAAAGAAAGCCTTGTGATTATCCTTGGTGTCCTGTGCAATTTTTCTCTCGAAGCTGGCCTTAGACAATTTTATGAGTGCCTGTAGTTTTTTGCTAATACTAATCAGAGATGCCTTCCCTTTTTGGGATTTTGCTCTATCATGTAGTAGCTTCCTCCTTCTATTGTATAGTTTGTTTATGGCTGGGGTCCACCAGACAGGACGTCTGTCTTTGGAGGATTGGGTCTTGGTTTTATTTGGGATTGCATGATCCATGCATTCCTGAAGGTGTTCATAGAATGCGTTTATAAAGGATTCTGCAGTCGGGGCCGTATTTTCCACAGGCTCGGGGGCTTTGAAGGATTCCACCTCGGTTTTGAGGAGTGCAAATTTGCTTTAGAGAAGTTTTTCACTGTGGTTTTCTGGGCAGGGGGTGGGGTCAGGATGTGAATATCCAGTGAGATTAGTTTATGGTCTGATCTTACCAATGAAGGAAACACTTCTGGTCTGGAGCATAGAGTCCCCATGTTGGTGATGATCAGGTCCAGTATGTTTTCCCCTCTTGTGGGAGTGGTAACAAGTTGTTCCATAGCATTTGAGTTTATAAATTCTAGGAACCTTTGGGCTAGGGTGTTGGAGCTAGAGTAACGCTCCCAGTCTATGTTTGGGTAGTTGAAGTCGCCCAATATAATGGTGTTTGGAGAGACCTTCATATTTTCCAGTGTTCTCAGGAAGGCCGAGTGGGGTTCCTGGGTTTGGGAGGGTGGTCTGTAGCAGGCTATAAACTGGAAGGCAGTTTTACCCACTGTTAGTTGCACATGGATAGTCTCTGATGCTTCGTGCTGTGCCACCAACCTGGAGGTGTGGGTATCTTTGACGAATATTGATACTTCCCCTCCTTTTGTGGTTCAGTCCAAGATTTGGGGCCAAAAGCATGGTATGAGGTATAACCTGGTAGTGCTGGGGTGCTCTCTGGAGCCTTGAACCAGGTTTCTGTTACTGCACAGATATCGATGTTCTCCATGCTAAGGAGAGTTTTGAGTGCGTGCATCTTGAGGTTTAGACTTCTGGCGTTGAGTAGCATTACTCTTAGTTTCTTATCCCTTGTGATACCTATGGAGGTGGGTTTGTCTTTTGAGCCTTGCCTAAAAAAGGCACTATGGGGGAAGCAAGAGCCTTTGCCAATATCCGAAAGCCCAGGGGTGACAGGTGCAAGCCATACCTAGTGAAGCATCGTGGCTTGTCGAGCATGTCATCCCAGGCTGACAGGCAATGGATCCCCTTTGAATGACACCAATACTTAAGCCAGTTGTTGAAATTGATCATCTTGTCTTCATATTGTGGCATCATTCTTGGTGAGGGTAAGATGATACTCAAGGTCAGGGTCATACCAGCCTGGGCTACATGCTCAGAGAGCTCCTCTATGTCTCTTTTCATGTAGTCCAGCGAAGTACATCTCAGGTCATTCACATCAGCATGGACAATGACCGAGTCATATTTGTACTTGCCTTGGAGTGACCTGAGTGCTTGTGTTATGTGGCGGATCCTAGCGCCTGACAGGCAGCTCACTGTGACCTTCTCCTTGTTCAGCCTGGTGAGCGGGATGTCAGTGTGCCTGATGATAGAGTCACCTATTACAAGTGTATCAGGTGTGTTGTTTAGCCTTAAGGGCTGCGACAGTTCGGCACACTGGCTTTGTGAGCTATGTGTTGCATGTGTTTTGTTTTGGGGTAGCAGTTGCTTGGGTGTCTGCTTTGGAGGTCTCTGCTGCTTAGGCAGATTTTTATTTAGAGCCTCGAGTATGTTTTGTGTGTTTATGTGTTTGGTTTGCTGTCATGGTAGGTCTATGTGAGACTGGAATTGTAGTGAGTGTGGTTTCCTTCTCCTCCTGACTGGTTACGCCAGTACTGAGTTGAGAGAGCTTAGCCTCCAGTTTGGCTATATGGTTGTATCTCTTACATGTGTTGGAATTTGTTGGGAGGAGGAGAGGGTTGTCTGTGTACATGAGGCAGTTGTAACATTGCCTCAAGATTCCCAGATTCACCAGCTGGACCGGAGAGGAGATTGACAACTGACCTTTGGACATGCTAGCATAGTATTGGGAATTACTTTATAACTGAAAAAAGGGCCAATGGGGAACAAGGTACTCAAGGGGAGTTTGTGAGGGTGTAGTGTTTTTAATTTTTTAGTGCTGACTTATATAATTGCTTTAGTGAGCAAGTGCCAGGTAACTTAAATGCAACAGGTAACTTAAATGCAAAAATGACAAACAGTAACTTTCTTTCAAGTGAAACAAGGAAATAAGTACAGTAAGCAATGCAGATATCACTAGGGATCCACAGAAGTGCTGAAAAGCCATGTTTTAGGTGGAATTAGCGTTTCAGGGAAATAACAAGCATACAAACAAAGCTAGATTCAGCAGGCCTGGATCTAGTCTATGCTACAGCAAGCAAGGTGTACTAATTTCAATAAGAAACAGTTCAAATATGCAGGCACTATAAATAAGCCTTTAACCAGAAATTTCCAGCTCAGAAGGGCAGAGTCCAGCCTCTCCTCCCACAAGAGTGCAGACCACGAACCTTCTTAATGTAAAATAACTGGCCTGAAGCCCAAGTGCTTAAACTAAAAGGCTTAGAATGAGATACACCAAGCAGTAATAAATACAACTGAGTACTTTTAAGATGACGCAAAAGCAAAATAAAGTAGGAAGAAACACAAATACAGTAAAAGCAGATACGTAAATACAACTGAATACTTTAAAGAATGCCTGGATTAGTGCTCAAGTTATACAAACAAAGCTAGATTCAGCAGGCCTGGATCTAGTCTATGCTACAGCAAACAAGGTGTACCAATTTCAGTAAGAAGCAGTTCAAATATGCAGGCACTATAAGTCTATAAGTCTTTAACCAGAAATTCCTAGCTCAGAAGGGCAGAGTCCAGCCTCACCTCCCACAAGAGTGCAGCCAACGAACACTTTTAATGTAAAATAACTGTCCTGAAGCCCAAATGCTTAAACCAGAATTAATACATTTTTAGAATAACAGACACTGAGCCCTCAATCAGCAGTTCCCAACTTAGAAGGATCTAAGCTACCTGTTCTGCCACCACAGTGCAGACCACAAACCTTCTTAGTGTAAAAACAACTGGTCTGAAGCCCAAGTGCTTAAACTAAAAGGCTTAGAATGAGATACACCAAGCAGTAATAAATACAATTGAGTACTTTTAAGATGACGCAAAAGCAAAATAAAGTAGGAAGAAACACAAATACAGTAAAAGCAGATACATTTTTTTTTCAGAAAAGTAGCAAAAACAGTAGTAAAAACAATTCACATGCAGTGCAAGCTGGCAGACGTGAGTATGTAGCAATATTAGTCCACACACAGTTTGAAAAAATTTAATTAAATTAAAAAGGACTAAAAGCAAGTGCAGAAAGGGTTTATTAGGTAGAATGCGGTAAAGAGATGGGACTGGGGGAGTGTCCTAGATCAAATCTACAGTGGGGTGGGCACTGCAAAAGCCACCAAATTTAAACTACAACCAAGAACAAGAAGGGGGTAGGGAAACCAGTTTCAACAGAGATGTGAGGAATCAGAGTGCAAATTATAAAACCAAAAAAATATATACTGATCTCTGTATATTTGCAGAATAGTAAGACAACAGATATCTAAGCAACAATTTAGCTCTATAATATAGAATACTACAAAAAAATATACTCAGCTCTATATATTTGCAGATAGTCTTGTAAGGCTGTCTCTCAACACACAGGTTCCACTTTGAAATGTTAAAAGAGGCAAAAGCAAAATAAGGTAATAAAGTAGGAAGAAACACAAATACAGTAAGGCAGATGAAGTGCAAATTTTTTTTTTTTGAGATGGAGGAAACAGAGCAGATTAAGATACTATAGGGGAATGCCCTTCCCAAGTGCTCTCTCTGTACACTGCAGAGGAGATGGGACTGGTAAGAGTATCCAAAATCAAAATATGATCTCAATGTACTCAGTTGAGTGAGTGTGCAAAAAGAGATTTACAGCAGGGGCGGGCAATTCCAAAGCCACCCAAGATTAACACCACAACAAGAAACAGGGAGAGTGGGTGGGGAACTACTGCAGAGATTCAGAGACACACACAATATTTACTGAATCCAAGACACACAATATTTACTCACTATTATGCACATACACATTTTAAACACGTGTGCAAACACCCTTATGCATAAATACCTTTATGCATGAATAAATGAGTCTGCTGAAGATAACTGAAAGACCAAAACACAGATATTCAAAACATCAACCACAAATTGCCAGTAATGTAATATTCAACACACTACTTTCTGTGCACTGAGGAATAACCTCAGTACACAGAAAATATAAACTTCAACATTTTTTTTTTTGCAGATAGCATGGGTGGGTACTGAAGAAAATTACATTCAGTGAGACAGTGGTGAGAGAGGTAATTGGGGTGCTTGGCCAGAGAATGATTTCATTAAGTGTTTGTGTTCAGTGTGTAATCCTAGTCTGGCTGTGGATGCTGGAAGCATGTACCCAGGGCAGCAGTGCAAAATCAATGCATGCTCTTGAAGCCAGGCCATATTTAGCGAATTGGTCAGCAAGAGAGATTTGTCTGCATCTTTTCTTCTTTAACCTATTAAGTGTCAGTGGTGTGACATACGAGACTATCTCTTTGGTGGCAATATGGGCAGTGAAGCAGATACATGGACTGCAGACCCTGTCCCCCACACATCTGGCATTTTATTTGGTTGTCAGTGGTGGTATTCAAACCCAGTGTCAGAGTTGTCACCACAGTAATTAAAGATCTCCATTAATCAGAACAATGAATGAGATCACGGAGTACTTATACCAACACAGATAAGTTGAAACAAAGGCAAGTCAAGATCCCAAGGGTGAAACTAGACAAGCTAACCAATAAAGAAAAGTGGGGTAAGGTACAACCAAACAAGTTCCTAACAGCATACAACTCCCAGTGGAGTTCCAGAAAGATATAAAATCAAGCAGAGGAGCAACAGAAAATCATGAATGTGTTGAGCTGTTGTTATCAGAAGAGAAAATCCCAGTAGTTTCCAAATGCACAACGTCCCCAAAATCACAGTTTCTATTTGTCTCCAATATCACAGTGCAAACTAATATTTTAACACCACCAAAATCCCACGGCATATGATCACTGACATCTTACTTGTTCTCATTTCTAACCACTGGCATCCAGACATCAACTGCATATTTTACACACCCACACCCACACACACACACACACACACACACAGACACACACACACTAACAAACACATATAGACACACACACTAACACACACACACTAACACACACAGACACACACACTAACACACATAGACAGACACACACTAACACACACACACACACACACTAACACACACACACACACACACTAACACACACACACACACACACACACACACACACACACACACACTAACACACACACACACACACACACACACATACACACACACACACACACACACACACACACACACACACACACACTAACACACACATACACACACACACACACACACACATATACACACTAACAAACACACACGCACGCACGGAGACACACACACTAACACACACACACATACAGACAGACACACACACTAACACACACACACTAACACACATACACAGACACAGACACACACAAACACACACAGACATACACACAAACACACACAGACACACACACACACACACACACACACACACACACGAATGCATACACACACACACAGACACACACATACACACACACAGACACAGACATGCACACACACACACACACACACATACACACACAGACACAGACATGCACACACATACACACACACACACACACACACAGACACACACGCACACACTAACACACACAGACACACACACACGTGTGTGTGTGTGTGTGTGTGTGTGTGTGTGTGTGTGTGTGTGTGTGTGTGTGTGTATGTCATGAAATGTCAAATCACTCTGTGCAATTACAACTACTCTATATAATACACCCAACTACAAACCAAGATTAAGTGTCATCTGGGCTGAAATACCGTTACGGAAAGGGATTTTAGTAATATAATGTAATGTATAAGGTTAGAGTTAGGGGAAAGGGTAGGGTGAGGGTTAGCACACAAGTAAGGTGGCCGCAGAGCCTGCCCTACACACTACGTAACTAATAACCCTTTCCCCTAACAGTACAATCACACAAGACAAAAGCAAACAGAACACACACAATACCAAACATGCCAAACAGCAAGGGTATCCCCTACCTAACTGTAACCCTAATCCATGAACATTAACACATACACACCATTCACTACAACCTTTTCGGTGAAACATTAATTTTCCTACACACCCCTACTTAACAAACACTATTAAAATAAATGTTCAGCCATTTGAGCAATCAATTGAATGTGTTTTCAATATTTTGTGCCTTCAATGTTTTTCACCGCCTCAAAAATATTTTGGTTGAATGTGCTTTTGAGATTTGAAGCTGCAGCCATACAAAACTATATAACAGGAACTGTACATTTTTGCTTAACTACAGGACATTGTCTAACAATGATAGCACTGGGTGGTGCTGTTATAAACAGGAAATGATACTGGTATTGTAAAACGTAGCATAAGAAGGTAACAGGACGAGTGACCTGTGAGTCTTGTTACAATGAATGGAAGGTACATACTCAAAGACAGATAAAGAAACATAAAATAGCCTACTTGTCTCTACACTTTTCCAGAGCCTCATCAGCAATCTGCTTAAGGTTTACCATTTTCTCTCCCCTGAAAAATCCATCTGAACAGAAAAAGGAAATGTATAATATTAAGTTGTAGTTCAAAAACTAAAACACTGCAACTATATCTAATTCAAATATCCTTTAATATATACCTGCAGTGATCAGGTAGGCACATTGAGAATCCAAAATTCTGTCACACAGGGACTCTGCAGAGAAGCCAGCAAACTAAAAGTAAGACAAAATAAGAAATTAATTTACTGTAATACTGAACAAAATTAAATATCAGTTAGAAATATCCCATGAGTTTGTTTCCTTACTTGGGAACTACTCCAAAATGATGATTAACAACAGACTACAACACTGAATTTTCTCCCAGAACAAAGGGAAAGTTCACGTTGCTTTTAATGGATCAGACTACAGGATGCATCAAAAGGTGACAAGACAGCAAAGGAAGACAATGTAATTTCAAGTCTTGCTATTGTCAAACTATATATGTAATTATGAGATTTTGCTAATAGCTTCTATTCTAGAATAGCTATTCTCTTGTCTTGCCAAGACTGCTGGTAATTTCCTAAATTAAATCCATTTACTATATTTATACATATCACTCCACAGTATTGTCTTAATTTTTTTTTATTTGGAGATTATTTTTCTTCTACCAACTGTGTCCATTGAATTTTTTTTCCCAACTGGATATTCAACATTAACAAAAAAAAAGAAAAGAGAGGAAAAAAAAAACAAATACATAAACACAAACCAAAAATAAATAAAACAGTCAATCCTACAACGTTACATCTGCTGCATTACCCGAATCTGCTACACACAACAGACATACAAACCATGCATAATTCAATCTGTAGTGTCCTGTGCTGCAGAGAAATGGATACACAGATTCATAGATTAGAACCAGGCTAATTGTCCTAGTGGGCCATTTTAGGACTAGCCAATTTCCCCGCCAAGGCAAGAACCAAACCCTGTACCTTGTATCTGTAAGGCAAACACTTTAACCAAACTGCCAACTCCCAACCCCTGATGTAGTATTTTATCTCCCACCTCAGAAAAATCTGTTAAAGAAGTAAAAAAAAGGTACAGCTATACAAGTAAACTTACTATAAAATTAGATGTTTCAATGACTGCTGCTGCACTATCCTTCCAAGGATATAGCAGCTGGCCAGCTTCCAAAGCTTCAGGCCAACTTCCATGCACCCAAGCTGTCAAGCAGCTCGAGCCGAGCTGACTAGAAGGCAAGTTTGGGTGCCAAGCCCTTCAGAGCTTTCCTGCCAACAAAGAGAGTGAGGCTGAGCCCAGAAAGGACAATGTGATGAAGAACAAAAAATAAATAACCACAGTCTGGCATAAACAACATACCAAAAACAAGGCGGACAGAAGGAGGGAGTGGCTATTGTAGCAGTGATCATTCGAACATCTACTGTTATGGTAAGCTTACTTAGACAACTGTACTATGTTCATAGGAGATTACCATGCTAAAGGCTTAAGAACCCTTACAAGCCTTTCCAGTATAACATGATTTCACCCAATATGTGGTTTCTAGGGACAAGAAAATGGCAAAGGTTTACCCATATGCTTTCAGTATTTTAGAGATTGCTCTTGTCCAAAAGGGACAAATGTGCTTCCCTAGGTGTGAATTTGCAATTCTCCATTGACTGATCTAAAATGCATGTGAGGAGGGTTAGTTCTGCTTAATGTGAATAGAAAGTCTGTTCCAAGGAAATGGCAATCTCTGTGTTTGCAAAATCCTCTCAAAAGTCTCTGTCTTGGTGCCAAACTATGAGCAGCCCTGGATAAATGAGCTTTTTTATTGTTTAGCAGAAGTGCTCCAACAATATCAACCAAACCTTAATGGCCACACTAAATCCCAGGGACAGTGATATATAGCTTCAAGGAACAAACAATAATCCAGTCAGCAAGCAGATCAGTACAATACAATTCTAACTAGCCCCTAGTCATTAAAGTAGTTTCCCTCAAATTGAAACTATTCCTGACCCAGAGTATTTGTAGGTACGTTTGACAAAGCAGATTAATCTAAAGAAACAAATTATTTACTTACAAAAGTCAAATAATTTGTTTACAACAAGCCATGGATTAATCAAGTGCAAAATAGCTCTTAATTTTCTGTTGTGGAGATAATCAGAAGCTAAATTCCTTGGTTTAGTGTTTAGCAGAAGTGCTTCCAGCATACCAATCAAGCCTCAATAGAATATAGATCATTGCTGCAGTAGCCATAGCTATATGGATAGATTACTCTAGCTAACAACATTTGGGAGGTGGAAGAAGAAGATCATAGGAAGTTACTAGGCTAATGGCCTGGAGGCCCTTATAAGCCTAGTCAAGAGTTTTGCTCATGGTTAGAAAAGTCAGCACCTAAAACCTCAAAGAGTCCAGAAGCCCCTGGAGAATGCTCTTTCAAAGCCAGACCTAGAGAAAGAATCGAGTATGTATGGAGGAACAAGTACCAGCTTCTAGAATACTTCTACAATCCAACCCTTCCCAAAACGCCATAGATGAAGTCAAGGTCCTGGCAGAGTGGGTCTTCACCCTGAGTGAAATAATTTTGTTGTGGTGAGTATGGCAAAAGGTAAAACATACTCTTGTGAAGAATCTTGGTGCAGTGCATTGTCCAGAGGGTATGTCAGAGAACTGATAATGCGATCTATACATACAGAACCTTAAAAAAATGCTTCAAATCTGGATGAATAGTGCATCTTTTAAATCAAGTGTTACCAGGAAACTTAATGAGGAAGAAGACATAACAGGTTGTTAAATTACATCATTTTAAATTTGGGAATAATCACAAGCATTTTTAGGAAAGAAAGATTCAGAACTGGCCTCCAAGCATTTTTTCTTTGACGCTAAAAACATCCTTCAATAAAACCCCTTTCCACCTGGAAAGGGGGGACAGGTTCTATCACTCTTTGAGACAGCATGAGATGAAGGAAACAAAACAGTCTGTGCTGGAGGAGGAGGAATGACCCCCTGGAAAGGACAAATTTCTTCCCACTACCATCTGTAATCTTGATGAATGATCTTCAGAACCAATCTGTCTGAAAGTATCTGTTGCCAAAAAGAAAAGTGGAAATTCAGACTTTCTGGAAGAAAAAAGGGGCTGCCAGGGTCAGAGGCAAGAACAAAGTCTCTTAAACAGTCATTCTAACTTACTGTACTGCCCTTGGATTGGGGAGCGCTTACAAAATTCTTCTTGGAACCCCCCCTGACCATTTCTTCTCTTGCATGTGTGTTTACCTGTATTTTATTACACTTGCCAAAATAGGATGGGAAATTAGAGAATCCCTTGGAAAACTTAGAAAAAGAGGACTGAGAAATCTTAGCGATTCACTGTATCAGCTTACCCCTTTCATTATAATTTTTATCACCTCTGCAGCAGAGGGGCCAAAAACTAAATATCAGTCTCAAGGAGTATTTAAAATTTCATTTTTAACATCACCTGGGATGTTCTGAGAATGCAGCCATGCAAGCCTCCTCAAAACTGCACTAGAGGCCATAGTCCTGGAATAAGTAGCAACATAGTCTTATACACAAACTGTAGACAGTTATCAATGATTTAAACAACAAAAATAAATAAATGAAAGCAGATTTTCCTCATAAGAAGAAACTACAAATAAAACAGTAATCAAACTTTCACAATTAGTCAGAACAAACCTTAAACATGTGTGAAGATATGAGGTATTGCCAGCTATTCCAGGAAAAGCAGGGCAGCGGATGTGTAACATATATTTGTTTATCAGACTGATTTGTACAGATGCTTGTGTTTAAAATGTATTTGTAAAGCTGCTTGTGTTAAAAATGTACCACTCAACAGAAAAGAAATATACATTTATATCAGACTGTACTGTTATAACTGAGGTAATCTATATATGTTAATAGAGGATACTGGAAGAGAAGAGATTAATCTCAGTCTATCTGATTTTGAAAAATAGTAAGAAATTAAATTACTTAAGATTGTATCTTGCAGTTCTGACTGCAGCCAGAGATGAAATGTCTGTGCCAGAGAATGGTTTAACAGGTCCTGTAGGAAGACTGGAAGTGTTTTATTGATTTATTGATTGATTTATGATTTCCAGAAGCTGCAACATATATTATCAAAGCTCTATGTGTGTGTATTATTGGCACATATGTGCAAGATTCTGGGCTAGGTGCTAGGAAAGGGGGTAGCATGGGAACCAGAAGTGAGATGACCTGATGTACATGATATCATTCTGTAACCATCACTGAAATTATGTTTTTAATACTAGATGAGAATGAAGTCTCAGAGGACTCTATTTTTGAAACCTGACAGAGAAGGATAACTCACTTACTTCATCTTGCCTTGCTTTAGTAAGTGACCATGGAAAAGTAATCCTTTATATCAGTCATGAAAATATAGTAAGATCAGTTAAGTACTGTTTTTCTGCATCTGTGTGAATCTATCCATCTGTGTTATTTTAATATTTCCTGTGACTGAAACTCTGGGGTTTATTGTAAATAGATATTTAATACTTTCATGTTATTATTTATTGTTAAATATATTTAAACTCCTCATTGTGGTTGGTCCTTTAGAGAATATTTTAACTGTTGTGAGCACTTATATCAATTTGGTGACTATGTGATCACTCGTGAAAGTCTTACTGCATTGGTCAAAACACTACCATTTGTATTAATATTAATTTCATTCAGTATAAGTGGGTATCCTTGTAAGAAATTTAGAGTAGCTGGTTTTGGAGTGTCTAAGGGCAGTAACTACCTTATAGTCTGGGGAGAAGGGGGCATAGCTAGTAAATCTGTGTCAGCTTTTCCCAGGTGGGTGTGTGTGTGTGTGTGTGTGTGTGTGTGTGTGTGTGTGTGTGTGTGTGTGTGTGTGTAAATCAATTCTCAAAGAGTGTGTGTGTCAGCTGCTTGGAGCAGGGTCACAAAGCAGTGATTTCACAGAGAGGGTGCCTTGGCTTGGACACTCAGCTGAGCAATCAACTCTACAACTATGCCAGTGGGGAGTCTTACCGGGGACCTGGAGAGAAAGAGAAATCCAGATCCCGGACTGAGGGTGTTCCCTGTGTGCTCTTAAGGGAAACTGTGACTGATGCAGAGAACTGCATCTGGAAATACTGGATGTATCTATTTTTGTTCCAAGTGAATGCCCTTCTCCAGTGTCAGTAGTGAGGTTTCAGGCTCTTTGATTCCTGACCCAGAGATGGGGGACATTACATATTGATAAACAGTGGTGTGGATATTAATTGAATTTCTGTAGCCTGTAGGCAGTTGTCACTGAAGGTGTGTTTACTCTCAGCAGCCACATGGTAAACATACAGAGTTTAATTTCACAACAGTTTTATTTATTTATTAATGTATTTATTTTTGTTAGATTAGTTTAGTTTAGTCAGAGAAAGCAGGCAAAGATGTCAGCAGAGGATTATGGCAGGCTGACAAAGAACCAGTTGGCCAAGGTGTGTGAAGCCAAAGGATTGGTGCATGAAAACCTGACTAAAGAGGAAATTATTTCAGCCTTAGTCACAGCTCAGACCATCAACCAGGAAGATTACCAGTCTGGTGATGAGAATTTTCAGCCCTCAGAGACAGGACAGTTAACCTTTTCCTCAGAGAACTTAAAAATCCATCTGGAGTTAAAGAGACTTGAACTGGAGGCCAAACATTTGTAATTAGAATCAGCAGAGAGGCTGCGGCATTTGGGAGGCTGAAGAAAAGGAGAAACAGATGGAATTAGAATCAGCAGAGAGGCTGCGGCACTTGGAGGCTGAAGAAAAGGAGAAACAGATGGAATTAGAATCAGCAGACAGGCTGCGGCATTTGGAGGCTGAAGAAAAGGAGAAACAGATGGAATTAGAATCAGCAGACAGACTGTGGCATTTGGAGGCTGAAGAAAAGGAGAAACAGATGGAATTAGAATGAGCAGACAGATTGTGGCACTTGGAGGTCTAGAAAATGAGAGACTGAAGGTGCTTGGAGGCTGAAGAAAATGAGAAGTAGCATCAGAGAGGGCAATGCTTCCTCTTCATCAGGGTCCTGGAGGTGACGCGGAAAGGAATAACTGAACCCCAGAGCAATAAAGGGCAGCACATTTCTTCCATAGTTGACAGAAGTTGATAATTTTGATATTTTTTTTCATATATTTGACAGAGTATGTAAAAAGTAAAATGCTGACCAAGGGCTTTGTGTACGGGTCCTGACCCCCTTACTCCATGGTAAAGCTGTAACTGCTGTTTCTAAATTGTCTGATCTGGACTGTTTAAAGTATGACAAAGTAAAACACTGTTCACTTGAATGTCTTAAGTGAACAACTGAAGCTTACAGAAAAAAAATTGTGAGCATAGACGAAGCGCAGATAAAGGTGTGTATCATTATGGTGCTAAGTTAAACACATTTTCATAGGTGCGTGAGTGGGTATCAAGTCACCACTTTTGAAGGGCTGCAGACCTTTTGTTGAGGGAGCAAGCCCTTAGCACTTTGCCTAAGGACATAAGAATCTGTCTGGCAGACTGGCAGTGTAACTCTTCAGATGAGCTGGGGACAAAAGGGGATCTCTACTTAAAAAGCAGGACATCACTGCACAGAAAGGGGACACCCAAGTGCTGCACATGAATATAACAGAAACCATGCTGGGCAGCCTAAACCACCCCAACAGAGGGAACTAGGAACAGGAAAAGCCACTAGTTCATGAACAAGGTCAGGATCAAGGGTTACATTTATTTATTTATTTATTATTTATTTATTTATTGACATTTGTTAACCGGGAAAGTCCACTGAGCTTGAGACCCATTTTCAGTGGAGGTCCGGGAAGAAAAGCTCCAAGTTACATGAAAATCATTACAATAATTTGTAAGGAAATAATTACTTATAAAGCAAGTGAAATAATACAGAAGACTACCTAATCAGCACATATGTTGTAACAATGGAACATTAACATGTAGAAAAATTATACAGTTAGAAATATTTAACAACACAGCTCATTTTTTTTTTGGGGGGGGGGAGTAGGAAAAGGTAAGAGTAGTGGGGAGGTAGAATTAGAGAGTTAAACTTAAAGGTAGGATAGATATAGCTAGAATCTTATAACTAGGTGGTGGGAATATGTGGATTATAGGTGGCATGCATTTAATAGTAGTATTAAAAGTAGAAAGTGACACAGAAGAGAAAATGTTTTAAATTAGTTGTATAGATGTGTGGAGTGGGATACTAAGGATTAGGGATAACTCATATGGTGTAACAGTATGACATATACATAAGTATATTTGCTATGTGAAACAGTTTTGCTAGATTAAGGAGGCTCTGAATATGTGTTTCATGTGCAGCTGGGGTTATCAATGAGATGTTGTTTTAGTTTTCTTAAATGTTGTAAATGTAATCAGTGGGGCCATGTATCATACAGATGTTCATGGAAGCAAGGGTGGGGAACAAAAGGGGGGAGCCAGCAACTGGGAATAACAGTATGCCAGTGGTAAGTTGTCTGGAGACAACAGGAGTACCAAACTATCACCAGAGTTTATAACTGATATTAGTAGATGGAAAACAGGCCACTGCTAAGAGAGACACAGCCTGTGACATAACCATTGTGAAGCCTGCAGTGGTTAAACAGAAGCAGTACTTGCTTGGGCATTCCACTCCAATCAGAGCTTTAGGAGGGACCCCATTCCAAATGCCTTTGGCCATGGTTCACCTTGAACGGGAGGGTGGAAAAGGAGTAAGCAAGTAGGTGTGTTTGAGGATATCCCTGCAAATGTTTTGATAGGGAATGATTCTGATAATGCAGTACCTTCTGTGCATGCAGTCAGGCTTGGAGACAGGCATGTGGGTCTGGTAGCCTGGGGGAGACCTAGACAGACCCGATACCTGAAACCAGGGCTGGCGAGGTTGTTATTTAGGGAGGGAAGCTACCCTGTAGCAGTGAGACTGAAGGCGAGTCACATCTGCTGGTAGCTACTGATGTTCCCTTGATCAGAGTGACTGCAAGGGCAGAGGTGAGTAGTAGTACCCAGCCTAACAGTGAGCCACCACTGTCAGAGGATACCAGACTTCCTGTGGAAGGGAAGCTGGAAAGAGTTACCAAGGTAGAATTGAGACAGACTCAGCTCTCAGACCCTCTACTAAGAGGCTTGAGGGAGGTAGCTAGGGAGGCACATGATTCTCAAGGAAAAAGGGAGTCTGTATACTGGGACAAAGGGTTACTGTATAGACAGTGGAGTCCTGAGGGAGGGCTAGAGGGTGAGGTAATACAGCAGTTGGTAGTGCTCAGAGTCTACAGTCTGGCACTTCAAGCCATAGCCCATGACATTCTTTTTGCAGGTCATATAGGCATAAAGTGTACTAAGAAATGTTTTACACAGAACTGTTATTTGGCCTGGGATTGCAAGGGAAGTAACAGGGTACTGCAGGACCTGTGAGCAGTACCAAAACATAAGCAAGGCAGAAGACAAGGGCAAAGCTCCTTTGATGCCTTCGCCTGTGATTGAGGTGCCATTTCCAAGGGTAGTTATGGATATTGTGGGGCCTCTGCGTACTCCAAGTTCCACAGGGAAGAAGTGTATCCTGGTGGTAGTAGATTATGCTACTAGATACACTGAGGGTGTGGATCTGTCCTCCATTGAGACAAAGAAGCTGACAAATGCCTTGTTATAGATTTTCAGCATGGTAGGTTGCCTGAGAGAAATACTTAATGACAGAAGTGCCAGTTTCAAGTCAGACCTGCTGGCTTGTCTGTGGGAGCACTGTGTGGTGAAGCACGTAAAGACCAGTCCCTACCATCCCCAGGCTAATGGTCTTGTGGAGTCGTTAAACTCTACACTAAAGATCATGCTATGGGCATTTGTAGACCGATTTAAGACAGAGTGTGACAAATATTTTACCATCTGCTGTTTGCATACAGAGAGGTACCTCAGGAATCCAAAGGTTTTTCACCTTTGAGTTGCTGTATGGGAACAGAGTGAGGAGACCTTTAGATTGGATTCATGCTGAGTGAGAGGGTGAGAATGAATTCTACAAGCAGTCTGTTGTGGCATATGTCCTAAACCATAGTACAAGGCTTAGGGAGCTCATGGACTTCGCCCAGGAGAACCTGGCAGGACCCCAACAGCAGAAAAAGGTCTGGTATGACAGGAATGCTTGAGAGTATGTTGCTGGACAGCAGGTTATGGTTCTTATTCCTGTAAGACACAATAAGCTGCAGGCAGCTTGGGAGGGACCCTTCAAAGTGATAAGGAATGTCAGTTGTGTTAACTACATGGTAAACTTGCTAGGCAAGTGGCAGGGGCACAAACTGTACCATGTTAATATGATGAAACCTTACCATGATAGGGAAGCACTGGTGCTGAGCATTTGCAATTGATGGTAGGAGGAGTCTGTGGGGGATTTGGTGGCTGATTTCCTCAGTGAGGCTCGGACTGACACCTAAGTGGAAGGGGTAGCAATTGCCCAGCTGCTATCCCCTACCCAGGTTCGAGAAATCTGGACAGTGTAACAGGAGTTTGGGGGTGTGTCCACAGGGAAACCTGGGTGCACCCACCTGGTGCAGCACCATCTGTATACAGGATCCCAAAGGCCTATCAAGCAGGCCCCTTACAGGGTGCCTAAGTGAGTCAGACAGACTCTGAGGGAGGAGATACAGAAAATGTTGGAACTGGGGGTAATCCAGGAGTCCAGCAGTCCCTGGGCCTCCCCATAGATGCTGGTACCAAAGAAAGATGGTAGTACCAGGTTCTGTGTGGACTACAGAAAACTAAATAGTCACACAGAGTCAGATGCTTACCCCATGCCTCGGACAGATGAAGCCTTAGAGTAGCTGGGTGGGGCTAAGTGTCTGACCACTATTGATATGACTAAGGGATACTGGCAGGTGCCCTTGACTCCCACAGCTAGAGAGAGGTCAGGCTTTGTGACTCCTTTCAGATTATATTAGAACATAAAGATGCCCTTTGGGATGAAAAATGCCCCAGTGACCTTCCAGAGGCTGGTAGATCATATCCTAACAGGAGCAGGAGATTATGCCCTTGCTTACCTGGATGTTATTGCAATTTACAGCCATTCCTGGAATGAGCACCTTCAGCATGTCATGGAGATCCTGGGCAAACTGCAAAGGGCAGGGTTGACCATTAAGCCCAATAATTGCTAGGTGAGTATGGCAGAGGTCTCCTACCTTGGATGTAGAGTGGGGAATAGTAAGATCAGGCCAGAACCTGACAAAGTAGATGTTACTCAGGAGTGGCCTGCCCCTGTTACCAAAAAGCAGGTGAGGGCATTCTTGGGGACAGCAGGGTACTATAAAAAATTCATTCTCAATTATAGCACAATAGCTGCTCCCCTCACAAATCTGACAAGGAAAAACAGATCAGACAAGTTAGCATGGACCCCAGCCTGTGAAAAGGCATTCCAAAAGTTAAAAGGGACTTCAGGAGGACCCCCTGCGTTAACCAGTCCAGATTACAGCAAAGAATTTGTTGTGCAGGTGAATGCTTTGACCCATTTGGTGGGGAATGTAATCCACCAGATTTCCTCAAAGGGAGAAGAGTACTCAGTTGTATATCTCAGCTGTAAACCCCAACCCAGGGAGGAATGTTATGCAGCTGTAGAAAAAGAATGTCTATCCATAGTATGGGCACTGTAGAAACTTCAACCCTATCTGTATGGAAGGAAATTCACTGTAGTTACGGACCACAATCCCTTTACGTGGCTAAACTGAGCCAGCCAACAAAATGCCAAGTTATTAAGGTGAAGTCTAGGGTTGCAGGCATATGATACAACAGTGTAGCACCATAGTGAGATTAGCAATGCCAATGCAGATGGGCTCTCAAGACAGGGTATGGGTTACTGTATTCCCAGACAGACTCATTCCTCTCAAGCAAATTTTCTCAAGGGTCATTTGAAAAACTAGCAGGAATCTTCAAAGGGGAGAGATGTGACAATGTGAGGTATTGCCAGCTATGCCAGTAGAAGTAGGGCAGTAGATGTGTAATACATGCCAACATAGCTAGCTGGAGTTTTGTAAAGAGTTATATGTCATTTGTATATCAAACTAATTTGTACAGATGCTTGTGTAGAAAAATGTATTTTTAAAGCTGCTTGTGTTAAAGATGTACCAACAGTGTGTCCTGCAGGACAGAAAAGAAATATACATTTATATCAGACTGTAATGTAACTAAGGAAATCTATATATGTTAACAGAGTATACTGGAAGAGAAGATAAGAGGTTAATCTCAGTCCAGCTAACTTTGAAAAACAGTAAAAAATTAAATTACTTAATTTGGGCCATAAAGATTTTATCTTACAATTCTGACTGCAGCCAGAGACTAAATGTCTGTGCTAAAGAATGGTTTATTAGCTCTTGTAGGAAGAGTGGAAATGTATTTTATGACTTCAAGAAGCAGCAACAGATCCTAGCAAAGCTCTTTGTGTGTTTATTATTGATACATGTGTGAGATTCAGTTTCTAGGGAAAGGGGGTAGCGTGAGAACCAGAAGTCAGATGACCAGATGTATGTGATGTCATCTTGTAATCCATCACTGAAATTAAGTTTTTTAATACTAGATGAAAATGAAGTCTCAGAGGACTCTGTTTTTGAAACCTAACAGAGAAGGATAATTCACCTACTTCATCTTGCTTTGCTCTAGCAAGTGATCAGAGAATAGTAATTCTTTAGATCAGTCGGGAAAGTATAATAAGATTAGTTAAGTACTGTTTTTCTGTATGTGTTATTTTAATATTTCTTGTGACTGAAACCTTGGTGTTTAGTTTTAATACATATTTAGCATTTTCATGTTCTTTTATTACTTATTAATAAATATATTTAAACTTCTCATTCTGGCTGGTCTTTAGAGAATATTTTAACCTTTGAGAGTACTTATATGTATTTGGTGACTCTGTTGCCACTCCTGAAAGTACTGCATCGATCGAAACATTAACATTTGTATTAATATTAATTTCACTCAGTATAATTGGATATTCTTGTAAGAGCCTTAGAGCAGCTGGGTTTGGAGTGTCTGGTGGCAGTAACTACATTATAGTCTGGGTAGAAGGGGCATAGCTAGTAAATTTGTGCCAGCCTTTCCGAGGTGTGTGTGTGTGTGTGTGTGTGTGTGTGTGTGTGTGTGTGTGTGTGTGTGTGTGCGTGTGTGTGTGTGTGTGTGTGTGTGTGTGTGTGTGTGTGTGTGTGTGTGTGTGTGTGTGTGTGTGTGTGTGTGTGTGTGCGAAAATCAAGTCTCACAGAGTGTGTGTGTCAGCTTTTTGGAGTAGGGACACAAAGCACTGGTTTCACAGAAAGGGTGCTGGAGGACTTGGCTTGGACACTTGGCTGACGACTCAACTCTGCAGCTGGCAAGTGGGGGGTCTTATTCGGGGTGTGGAGACAGAGAGAGAGAAATCCAGAACCCAGACTGAGGGTGTTCCCTCTGTGATCTTAAGGGAAATCATGCTTGATGCAGAGAGCTGAATCTGGAAATACTGTGTGTATCTATTTTTGTTCCAAGTGAATGTCCCTCTCCAGTGTCAGTGGTGAGGATTCAGGCTCCTTGATTACTGGCCAGAGAGGGGGATATCACAAGATGTAAGCCTGACAATTCAAAATTCTGAAAATCAAAGTTCCACACACATACACTTTTTTGCCATACTTATGTTGCCACTCTTATCAGAAAGAGTAGGATTGGAATTCACCAAATGTTTAACATTAGTAGGATTAAGTAAAGCTAAAGCTGCTGGATCAGTTTTGTGAAGAATGAAAAAAAATATAAGATTAAAGAACTTTATATATCCTAGATGCCTTTTTAGGAGGCAGCTGGCTGTCAAGAAAATTGCAAGCAGTAGCACACATGCATATCGTCCAAAGCTGACAGAACAGGAGGAATGGATGTAGGTTCTGAAAATTCCTTCTGAAACAGCTAATAGCATTTTCTGAGGGACTGTAAAATCTCAGTGTTCTCCTACTGAAAACAATGGCACATTCTAGAAATAGTCTCAGAGAAAGAGAATCCCTGCAGGGAGATTTGTCAGCTTGAATCTCTGTAGGAAATGAGGTATCCTTCAATATTTTACCAGAAACTACTGTATAAGAAAGATTAATTGCCTGAAGTAAACCCTGAGCCAGACACAGTAAATTAGTCCTGTCAAAGGAAATTTGAGGAGTACAAGATACACGCTTAGTTTTCTGTTTCTTTTTAACATGAAAAATGGGACCAACAGTGTTATAATAAACGGCGGCAGCAGCTTCCCCAATGATGGGCACAGCATTCTGGCAAAACAGGGAAGCTTTTCCTGTTCCCTCTCCCAGGACCAACTAGAGTGGCTCTCCCTTGCCCTCTGAGGGACCCCAACAGCTGCTGAAGATGTGGCTAACCACCAGTCCATAGTGGTTGTAGATGCTACACCAGAGGGATCAGAGGTAAAATATGAAAGGTCTCAGGAACAATTAATGGTCACAGCAGAGTCACCCAGCTGCAGATGAGACAAATTGCTAGCCTGCAGTAATGGCAAAGGGCATTTTTTTTTTGGCTGGAAGAAGAACTTACAGAGGGACTAACAGATTGTTTCACGGTCAAGCTGAAAAATGGTGCCTCTTCCCTGGGGAAAACAAGCAGCAAATGCCAGTAAAAACTTAAGGACTTTAAAATTCCCTTTTTTCACAGACAAATAGAGTAAAAACCATTTTAAAACACTTTGCTGCCCCACAAATAAAAAATAAATACAATTTATCAGCAGAAAAAAATGTTTTTCAGTTACTTTAAACAACTTTTAAACGGAGAGGAAAAAGAGTGCTCCCATTTAAAAGTACAGTACAGTCTTATGACAGTCTATTAAAAGACATACTCCTAGCAAAGTCACAAAGCAGCATCCAGGCATGTTTCCTAATGACTATGCCTGCTCTGGCTGCTCGTGAGATGTCCTCCGCCATGTGCAAAATCAACTTCATTGAGGAGTTTGCAAGGAAGGAAAGAGTAGCCAGTTGGGGGAAACCTTTTACAAGTCCTCCTCCAACATGGTCTCCACAAAAGAGCTGGTTAACTCCTTAACCAGGCCCCTTTGCAATCGGGTGAAGTATGCCAAATAGTTTAATGACCTCAGAGTGAAGTAGCTGAGTCCAACACCCTGTACTCCTTGTTTGGCGGATGGACAGCGGAGCTTTGTTCAGCTAGCTCCTTTATACTGGCTGCTTCAATAACAATAGCATCTACTGGAACAACTTTACTCCAATGTGGACAATAAGAGGGTGGGGTAAGGAACTTATCAGGGTGCTTATGGATAGGCTCAACCGTGTCCAGTTCCTTCCTGGCCTAGCAAGAAACTAACTCTATCAGTTCATCCACTGGGGAAAACACACAGGATGTAGATGGATCAGCCCTGAAAGCCTCCAGAAACACCGATTCCTCTGAAGTTCGGGACGACCAGCCACCTTTCTTCCTAAGGAGTTCTAAGATGTCTATAAAAGAAACATGATCATCTGGTGATTGGGGTGATCCTTCTCCCTCACTGAAATTGGTGTCCTCTGTGAGAGACTCCATAGGAGAGTCTATGTGCCTTCTTTTACACTTTTTCTTCTGAGGGACTGGCTCATGGTGTGTTCCGGGGTGATACTGAAAGAAGGGGGCGCTCCCTAGAAAGAAGTGGTCTAGAGGGTCTCAGGGCTGGCTGACCAATGGCAGGAGTGATGGGCTCAGTGCTCAGATCCAGTGAAGGATGTGGAAGACCCTGGGTATGAGGACAGGGTTCTCTGATCCTACAGAAGGCCCTTTCTGCAACCCGAAAGGCTGACGGACCCAAGGAAACCCTCTCCCTAGGAGCCAAAGTCACTGGAGGAGAGAGAGAGCAGAGGCAACCATGGATCCAAGGCCTCCTGACAGAACTGGATCAGAGTTGTCAAGGGCCGAGACCTCAAGGGGAAGTGATGGATCTGACAAAGTCAGAGCTGAAGGCAACCCCCGACAGTTGGATCCAGGACCCTCTCTGATCCAACAAAAATGGAGCAGAGCTGGGCAGGGATATAGTTGGAGTCGAGGAAGGGTGCTTCCTCACATCCAACATAGTGTCTCACGAGAAACCATGATTTTGGGTTTCTGAAACCAAGGGATGGATCAGAAAAGGTGTCTGCAACGGAAGAGATGGAGAACTCATGGATCCAAGATGGGATGGAGATGGCAAGATCCCCATCTGAATCTGTGCCCTGAGGAATTTCTGCATCATCCTGACCATATCGGCCTCAGTGAAGCTTTGGAAAGACCTAGAAGAAGATGCCAAGGAAGCATGCCTGGACTTTGTAGGTGTCTGAAATACCTTAGTAGGAATTGCTGGAGAGACAAGTTCTACATGAAAATCTGGTGGATGGCTCCTAAACATGGAATCAGAAGCCGTTGGACCTGAAGAAGATGTACCTGGAATAGGAGAGCCCAAAATAAGTATAGAATCTTCCTGATCCAAGGCCCTAGGACCCAAAAGGGACCCTGATCCACCATGGGCCAAAGCATTAGGGTCCGATGGGGTCTTTGTGCCTGACGGTTCAGTAGTAATAGGATCTAAGGACAATGGATCCGAAGAGGTTTTCAGATCCAATGTCTTTTTGGTTGCACTCAGATCCAGAGAGGTTGGATCTGAGACTCTTGGCCCTTTCCGACTAGGCACCGACGACTCCCTCAGAAAAGCAGACAGGGATCATTTGGAGCCAACATGTTTTGAGGGTGTCTGACCCCTGAAGAAGAGGATGCAATTAAAATGTCTTTAAGTATCAATTTATTTATATAGTCATCCAACGCCCGAGAGTTAAAGGCCACACACACCAGACAATCTATGTCCAAATGCCCAGGTCCTAAACAATAAACACACTTCTTGTGGGCATCAGAAATTGGGATCTTATGTCCACAAGAAGTGTATCTTTTAAAGCCTGTTGGTTTGTCGTCCATGAGAAAGCTAGAAAGCTTTTACTATCAAAAAGGAAAAAAACTATAACAGTCACAACAATAACAACAATAATAACAATAATAGAAATATGTCTACTTAAACCAACTTTAAGTATCTAAACTTTTCAATTTTTTTTCTACTGTTAAAGATAAAGTAGTGCCAATGGCACAAAAGGAAGGCAAGGAAACACTAAGTCCCTAACACCTGCAAATGCCTAAGAAGGAAGGAGAGGAAAGGAAAAAACAGAAACAACAATTATATATATAGAAGAGTTTATAAAATTTTTTCACAAAAAGACATTTTGCAACAGAAACTGCCCGAGACTCAGGAACCATGTCTGAACGCAATGTGTGGCAAACGAGATCTGGGGAGTTAGGGGCAGTATGGTGCTTTATGGGAAGAGGGAGGAGCTCGAAACTCAGATCATAAAGACTGGGAAAAGTGTCCAAATTGGATCCAATGTTGGCTCTGGGAACCATCAGTGAGGAAGAATGAAAAGGACATTAGACCTTTCTTTGATACTAAACCCATTATTATGAACTCAAGACACTTAGCAGCTGCTCTCTTTGTGGATCTTACCACAGCTTTCAGTCTATTCAGCTACAAGCTATTCATTTATTACTATCTCTACTGCATCTCATTTGGCACCTCTGCATCAACTGCTTCAGCTGTTATCATTCAAAAAAAGACCTTTGTTGGCAAAACTGGACCTAACCCCGCTTCCAACGCACCTATTCTTACAAGACTACTGTAGATATCAGGATTCTTTCCATTTCTCTTCTCTGTCTTTGCCAATTCCCTCCTCTCCAATCTAAATTTATTTTACTCTGTCTTTTTCCCTGATGATTTAGACATCATCATCATGTCTTCCAAAACCATTAGACCTTCAAATAATGACCTCATAAAAGACCTCAAAGCACTCATTCAATGGCTTTGTTGGTGCTGCGGTAGCGTTGTCGCCTCACAGTAAGACGCTGTCCGGTTCGATTCTCAGCTAGAGCGTCTTCTGCGTGGAGATATGCGTAAATGGGCGTACCTTCGTTGAAGGTTGTGTGTCAGGGCTGGTAACTCAGCACATAAAAATCAACTACCAATCATTAGCGGACCGGAGTTCCGCTGTGGCGACCCCTAACCGGGAAAAGCCGAAAGACACAAATTATGATCTGTGATACTAATACTAGAGTAACTCTGTCACTGTCCTTTCTTCTTTCCTCTTCACCAAAACAACTAAATATAAACCATCTTTTTATACAAATACCTTGATAGCTAGGTGGATCCCCTTCTTTCTAATGACCATCTATATTACTCATCTTGAGAACAAAATCAGCTACTTTTCTCTTCTGTTTCTACAAAAACTATTTCCTTATACCTGAAGCATGCAAAGCAATTGGAAAGGGCGCCCCCCACAACAACATTTAGTATGGACTCTACAGCTTTCCAGCTAGAATCTACAAGAACTAAAAATTCGTAGCAGTCATATCTGTGGGTTTATTTTGATGTTACTCAAACTCAGTCATCACTGAGCGACCTTCTATCAATCCAAATGGCTTTCAATAAAAGAAACAACAAGCCTTCTTATTATTATTATTCTTATCGAGAAAATCATCACACAAAACATTGAACGAACATCTAAATTCCACTTTAGAAACACACCCTATCATTTTCAAGCTCAACCAAACTCTACCTGACTGCTAGTGATCATGTTTTTTCTGTACTCAAACACTAAATTATGTGATGAACTGCTCATTTAAATCAGGAAAGTACAGTTGTGTGCACTTACCATACATGTAGATGTTCGAGTGTATTCACTGTTGCAGTCATCACACTTGGGTTATCTGCCTGCAGGTAGCCCTCAGTCAGCCCGAATACCAGAGTCTTGGGATTTCTGCATTGGATGCCGTCACTTCTTCCATAACGTCAGGTCATCAGGGGTATAAAACAGGCAGCTGACACCATTACATCAGTTTTTCTTGTCCCAGATGTCAGGAGCCCCCCAAATAGGACACTAGTATATGGTGTGGAACACCACCGGTAAAAAGTAAATACTCCTGCCAGAAAAAATGGCCATATAGAGGATAGGTAGAAAGGATAAAGAAAAACAGGGGGCTGTAGGGAGGGAAACCAGGACTGCAACAATGAATACAACTGTGTCCTTTCCTTGAGACTGACTCCAAGAGCAATATCTTTTCCACTTTTCAGCATGGCATTTTCTAGTACTAGGCCTTTTGGCCTCAAGAATGATGTCCAGCACCTGCTTGCTGAGGGTTGCTGGTGGAGTATTCAGGGGACAAGCCAGGCTGCATGGTTTAGGGTTTGCAGCTCTGGATGGGAGGGTGGCCTAATGGTTAAGGTGTTCGCCTTACAAACACAAGGTGCAGGGTTTGATTCTCACAAGGGATAATTGGCTAGGCTTAAAATGGCTCACAAGGGCAGTTAGCTTAGTATGAACCTATGAATCTATCTATCCCTCCTGCTGAGACAGCAGGGAAGGTGTCTGATGAAGGCGCCAGGGTGGCACTGTTGTCAGACTGCGTAAGAGTGGGTGCCAGTGCTGGCATGACCAATCTGGGGCAATAAGAATTGCCCTTGGGCTGTCCTGTCTGATCTTGAGTAGTATCTTTGAGAGGAGAGGCAGGGGGAGGCATTAACTGAGAGGTTTTCCCATTTGAAGGATAAGGCATCCACTTTCCAGGCCCTGCTGTGAGGGTTCCTGGTGCAAAATTTGCTCAACTGGTGGTTCTCGGGGGAGGCAAATAAGTCCACCTCCGGCGTCCCACACCTCTGAATTAGAAGGTTGAAGGTTTTGGGCTCCAATTTCCACTCATGTGGGTCCAGGAGATTTCTGCTTAAGTCGTCTGCCAGTGAATTCAGTTTGCCTGGCAGGAACTGAGCTTGCAGATGCACTTGGTTGCTCAAGGCTGTGTTTCACAGGGACATGGCTAACCTGCAGAGTGGGTAAGAATGGGTTCCCCCCTGCTTATGTACCACATAACTGTGGTGTTGTCTCTTTTTATCAGCAGCTGTCCTGGAAGGATTAGGTATTTGAAGGCTGTCAGAGCATACTGTACAGCTAACATCTCTTTTTGATTGATGTGCAGGAGAATTTGTCCTGGGTTCCACTTTCCCTGAATGCATTTGCCTGCCATTTGAGCCCCCCATGCATAGTCTGATGCATCTGTAGTCAGGGTTTGAGCGGCGAGGGGTTGAGTGAAAGGCAGTCCCTTGTTGTGGTTGCATGCTTCTGCCCATCAAAGGAACTCTGCCCTTAGACAAGGAATGATCGGAATGACTGTTTCCAGGTCTTGAGAATGTTGGCACCAAAGACTTTTTAGGTACCACCGAAGTTTCCTCATATGCAGTCTTGCATATGGAATTAGCAGAATGCATGAGGCCATGAACCCTAGGGCTTGCAGTATTTTCCTTGTAAATAGCTGGGTTTTGGTGGCCATGTGTTTGAAGTAGTTGTTCAAATAGATCTGTTTTTCTGGAGTGAGAAAGGCCATCTGGGAAGTTGTGTTCAAGCTTGCACCCAGGAATACAATTTTTTGACTGGGCACCAGTTATGATTTCTTTTCATTGATGGTGTACCCCAATGAAGATAGGAGTCTTTTTACAAATGCCAGGTGCTGAAGTAGTAATTCCTGACTGTCCGCCTGAATCAGGCAATCATACAAGTATGGGAAAATTTGGATATTTCTCTGAATGTAGTATGCAATGGCTGGAGCCAAGCACTTTGCGAATACTCTGAGCGGTAGATAAGCCAAATGGAAGTGCACAGAACTGATACTGCATAGAGCCTGCCCTGAAGCGGAGCTATCTCCTGCAAGACTCCCTTATGGGGATGTGCAGATAGGCTTCTTTTAAGTCTAGGGTGACTAGCCAGGCATCCTTGGCTAGCACAGGGAGAAGCTGTTGCAGGGTGAGCATTTTGAATTTTGGGACCACCAGAAAGGTGTTGAGAATTGATAGATCCAGGATTGAGTGCCAAGAGCCCTCTTTTCTGGGCACCAGGAACAGTCTGGAGTAGAAACCCTGTCCCCTTTGTTCTATTGGAACAGGTTGAATAGCCCTGATATTGAGCAGGGAAAGTACTTGCTTTTGAGCCTCTGCCCACTGGTTTGGAGGAAGGTCTGGAAACTCTCTTGGGGTTGGCAGGGAATGGAAGTAGAATCTGTACCCTGGGATACAATGTTTAGAACCCATCAGTCCTGAGTAATGGACATCCAGTTTTTGGCATGAAAGGCAAGTTTTCCTCCTAGGGGTGCAAGTAGATGGGCAGGGCTGGGAAGGATAACTGACAAGTCATTGTGAACTTTTACCATAAGGGGGTGGCTTGCCGCTCCCTATTTTTGAGGTGGGAGCACTCCATTGTTTAGATTTCTGCATACCCTGAGACTGTAGTCTTGGTGGTCTGGTTCCCCTGGGTTTGGACTGAGAAGGCCTGGAAGGGGCTGGAAAGGATCAGTTTTTTGTAGGTCAATGCCTACTGAATCTAGGTGGCTGCACTTGTAAGAATTCTTTAAGAGTTTTCATAGATTTAGCTTTTTCTTCTGTCTTTTTAAGAACCCCTTCTGCTTTGGTGCCAAACAAATGGTCCTGATTTAAAGGAGGGTCTAGTAATTTTGATTTGACATGGTCTGACAAGGTTTGTTCCTTTAGCCAAGCATGCCTTCTCAGTACAGAGCCAGTGACTGCAGCCCTGCAAGATGCTTCTAGGGCATCAAAGCCACACTGCAAAGTATGCTTACTAACTTGGTTTGCAGAATGCATTAACTCTTGTAAATCTTTATATTTCTGCACAATCTGGAAATAACATCATTTTTTGTTTAATTTTTTCCATAATATGTTGCTGGTACTTCAGCATATGAAACTGGAAATTTAATGCCCTGATGGCAAGAGTTGCAGAGGTATATACCTTCTTACCCCATATGTCTAAAGCTCTGGAATCCCTGTCTGAAGGTAGTAGCCTTAATACTTTTAGGCCCCTGGGAAATGGTGTCTGGATCCGCAGTAGGATTCTTAAAGAGAAAATTGTGAGAACCAGGTACTCTGTAGTACCTGTCAGGTTTTCTAGGGGCTGGTGGTAAAGTGTCTGGAGTAAGAATGGATTCCATAAAGACATCATCTGCAACATCCAGGACAGGGGGTATAGCTAGGGCCTGTGCTGAGGCAATTCTAAAAAATTCTTTGAGTCTCTTTTTGGACAGAGGATAATCCTGACATTCCCAGAGGAAATGCTCTCTTAAAGTGTGCAAGATTTCACCAAAAGAAAAATCCTCTGGAGGGGAGGCAGAGGGAATGGATTCCTCTGCATCTGAATCCTCAAAGGTAGCTAAGGGTATTCCTGGTAATCAGAAGGGTCAGAGTCATCGGACTCCTGGTCTGTAGAATCAGAAAGAAACTCAGTTTTTGGTCTCTTAGCAGGGGAAGGCTGGCTTCCCCTAATTAGGATGATAAGGTCTTCAGCCATTGTAAGCATTTGTTTTTGAGGCATGGGAGCTTGAGCATGCGCTTTGGTCGTCGGTTTTCTAAGTGTAGTGCATACTCTAGGCCTGAGAAACTCAGTAGTTTTGGCTAAAAATGAAGTTGTCAGTTTAATGCGAATATCGATAGGTCGGAATCCACCCTCAGAAGCCGGTGCCTGCACAGCGACTCCGGACCCATCCAAGGTAGAGACATCCACAGGTTCCATAATCGAAGAAGCATCTCACGGCATACCAGACTCCAAATGGGTCTCAGCAAAGGCCTGCGAATCTGTAGAAGCAGGCATCAGGGGCTGCAAAGGCGCCTCACTGAGTACTGGTGGACTGGCGACTAGTTCAACGGAAGCGTCGTCGGCAGTATTTGACCTATGTGGTCTGTCTCTGTCTTTATCTTTGCACTTTTTCAGAAGACTGGTAGTCGGATGGCTTACCGAAGCCACTTCAGAATATGGAGAACAAGAGTAAAAGAATTTAGCAACAAAAATAGCCCGAAGATGAATGGTTCGGGCGTTAAACAAGGCACAAAACCGACAGCGAGGGACATCGTGGTCTGGGCCTAAACAGGTGACACAGTAAGAATGAATATCTCTGTGAGGTATTTGCTTTCCAAAGGCAAGACAATTGTTAATTGTTTCTGGCATCGGTTAGAGCAAGAAAAAAGAATCCCCAATGGGGTACTTAGCTTTAGAACTGCAACCAAACCAAGAGTATCACGCACGTGGGACAAGCGTGCACGGTCCAAAAGCAACAAGACCTCAGAAAACCAAAACGGACCAGCACATATAGGATGTAAAATAGTAGTTTATTGCTTCAATCAGTAAATGTGTCAGCAATAGTAAAAACCATGCTGAATAAGCAAACCGGTTTCGGCTAATGTTAGCCTTTCTCAATGCCAAGTATCCATGAAAATGAGTAACAAAACTCCACCATTTTAAAACATATTTATAGTCCCTCTCTTAAAGAGATATTGCCCAATTGTGAAAATTTCAAATCTTCTCACCATATGCAAATGTCCTCATAATATACAACACATGTTCTGAAATCAAATACAAATTTAGACAAAAATAAATATAAATATATCCCATCCAGAAAATCTGGCAGATATAAAACGATGCTCCAAACATATAATATTTTATAACAAATGTAACAAATATGACACCAAGCAAATAACCTGCCATTATAAATATATTACCAATAGCAATACATACATGGCTGGAATGTATAGTTTAATATTGATGAGACCACCCATGATAAATATAATAAAAATACATATAGCATGGTTATTTGCATACACAGAAAGTTGAAAATGAACATATGTTTTGAACCTAATAAGTTGGTTCTAATGTATTCAATCCTGGTCTGAAGAGACCCTAACCTGATAATCCATTTGTTCTCCATATCATTGAGTTTCTTATGCCATCCTGCTTTGAATTTTCGATGTAAAGTAATTCTGTCTATGATAGTAAATGTGAAATGAGCAGAAGGATGTTCAAGGGTATGTTTATACAAAGCGTTGGTCATACGTTTATTCCTAATCGCACTCATATGTTCACAAACTCTAAATTTGACAGGCCTAGAGGTCTGTCCCACATAAAATGCGGAGCAATTACAAGTGGCCAAATATATAGCCCAATCAGAACTACAATTTGCAAACATCCTGATATCAAAGACCTGAGATGTATTTCTACTAGAAAACTCACGAGTTTTAGGCATGTGTTTACAAAATGAACAATGGCCACATGGAAAACTCCCCTTAAGTGTTTTTCCCTCTAAAGTGGTCTGTAATGAGTTTTGTGAAATGTATCTCTTATAATGAGTTAGAAAAGAATTTAAATTTCTACCTCTGCGGTAAGAGAAAGAACATTGTTGAGGTAATATACGGTTCAGGATTTCATGTGAGCGTAGAATGTCCCAATGTTGGTTAATTATATCAACAAATCGATTAGTATTAGCCCCATATGTAGTGACTAACCTCAGAGTGGACTTGTTCCGTGATCCAGACATGAACTGTTGTTTGGATTTGTATTGTAATAAATCAGAACGTGATAAATTGTTAACTGTCTTCAAAGATTTGGAAATAGTATATTTTTGATATCCACGATCAACAAATCTATTGACAAGGTCATCACAAAAATTAGAGCCATCCTCTGGAGAAGAACATATTCTTTTCATCCTCATAAACTGAGATTTAGGGATGTTGTGGATGATGTGGCGTGGATGACAACTATCCGCATGTAGCAGAGTGTTGTACTGAGGAAATTTCCTATAGACCGACGTGGCTAAAGTATGATCCTCAAGTCTGGTAACCAAAACATCCAAAAACACAATGCTACCATGTTCTATATTAACTGAAAATCGAATTCCAAAACTGTTGTCATTTAGATAGTCCACAAAGTTAAAAAGTTGTTCCTTATTTCCACGCCACACCATCCAACAATCATCCAAATATCTTCTCCAAATATCTAGATGTGGCAAAAAAATGTTGTGATGTGTATCATATATATATGTCCTCAAAATAACCCATGAACAGATCCAGATATATGGGGCTAATGGCCATTGCTGTGCCATTAATTTGCCAATAGACTTGGCCGTTGTAATGAAAAATGTTTTTACATAATACAAATTCGGTCAGTTTAGTCAAAAAATTGTTAAATTCTGTAGAATATAGTTTAGACTTGTAAAGCCAGTATGAAACAGCTAAAATACCTAATTCATGTGGTATGCTGGTATATAATGAGGCTACATCAAGGGTACACAACCACCACGAGGATTCTAGTTGTGAGTCTTGAACAATATTAAGAAACTCAGTTGTATCCTGTATACACGATCGAATCTGTTTCAATAATGGTTTTAAATATACAGTAAGGAAGGTCGATAGAGGTTCAGTTAAAGAACCACCAGAAACAATGGGTCTGCCTGGGGGGTTTTTTGCATCCTTGTGAATTTTAGGTAACAGATACAGGTATTGGGGAATAGGTTCCTCCACCTGTAACTCCTTAGCTACCTGTTCCATAATCACCCCCTGAGTGATAGACACTTCCAAAAACCTATCAATTTCAGCCTTGAAACGTAAAGTAGGATCAACATTTAGCTGTTTATAATAACTAGAGTCAGATAGTTGTCGAAGAGCCTCATTGGTATAAGCTTGATAATCCATTACCACAATGGCACCTCCTTTGTCAGCCATCGTAATGACTAACTGATGATTGTTTTTGAGATCTAACAAGGCCTGTCTTTCCATGGGGGATAAATTATTGAATTGTGGTTGATATACATTAGCATAGTATAACTCCTTCATGATACATTCCCTGAAAATAGAAACATGTTTGTTCATTGGAGCAACAAAAGTGGATTTTCTGAATCTAAATTCTGTTGATCTTTGAGAGTCATTCTTGTCTGAAAAAAATATTTTCAGATTGAGTAGTCTGCAAAAATTGTTAACATCATTTAGTAAATCATGTTCAGAAACCACAGAACTTGGGACAAAGTTCAATCCTTTATTTAAAAGTGTAATCTGAGCAGGGAAAGAACAGTCAAGAAATATTATGAACATTGTTAGTTATTGTATCATTTGTTTCAACAGATTCTGTAAAGTTGGGGTATTTGAACCTAGATCTGTGTTTTCTGCCCCTCCTCCTACCCTTTGATCTAAAGGGGCATCTGTCTTCTTTTCGCCACTGGGGACGCTTGGGCGTGAGGACACTTCTCCATCAATGGTGGAAGAAGTTTCTTCCTCAGAAGTAAAATCTGAAGAAATATGTTGGTGTCTGAGAATTGACCTAGGTCTTTTTTTGTTATTGTTACCCTCTGAGTTGTTTTGGTTCACTGAATCTAACTGTTTTCTGACTAATGAAAGGTTTCCCTTTTTCATAGTCCATAAGATCACGCTGAAATTTGTTGATCTTTCTTTTCATCAATTGTTTTTCAAGAGTAGACAAATCCTTAGCCAAATTGGAGACATGCTGAGAATAATACTGCTGCTTATTAAATTGTTCAGCCTCCAAGCACAAACACTGAATATCTGACAGATTAGTAGTAATTATTCTGTCATAATATTTTAACAAACATCCTACAAAAAGCATGGAGGCTGAATGTTGTGCTTCAGCCCAATCTTTGGATAACTCATCATCAATATGTGCCACCAAAGGTTGTAGCCGTACCCTCAACCCCCTTGGTGTTATGTCCTTAGCTTGATAAGCCTTGAACAGCTTCATATGCCAAACATTAGTTCGTAAAATCCTCATCTGTCTCCCTATGGTGAGAAGATTTGAAATTTTCACAATTGGGCAATATCTCTTTAAGAGAGGGACTATAAATATGTTTTAAAATGGTGGAGTTTTGTTACTCATTTTCATGGATACTTGGCATTGAGAAAGGCTAACATTAGCCGAAACCGGTTTGCTTATTCAGCATGGTTTTTACTATTGCTGAACATTTACTGATTGAAGCAATAAACTACTATTTTACATCCTATATGTGCTGGTCCGTTTTGGTTTTCTGAGGTCTTGTTGCTTTTGGACCGTGCACGCTTGGCCCACGTGCGTGATACTCTTGGTTTGGTTGCAGTCGCAATTTTCTCTTTTCACGCTGGGGACGCCTGGATGGTTGTGCTTCTCCATCATTCCTCTCTTTTTGGATATTGCCCATTGGATTCCTTTGGATATTTGTGGTTTATTTTTTTATGACTTTGGTCTTTGAACCCCTTCAACATTGACAGATCCATTTTCTGCTGAGTTTGGTTGCGGATTCGGTTGGGCTCATACTATTTCTTCAGTCATCTTGTGGGGCCTGGATTATGGATACCGACTTATACATGATGGTTTCACTTGGCGGCCTTATATGTTGATTGGATTGTTCGGAAATTACAGTTTGGCACTAATCTCTTTTTTCTTGTTTCGAACGAACAGTCTATCGGAATGTATGCTTACTTTCATAAGGTACTGTGGGGAACTACTTCAGTTTAAAACTCTGAGGGGCATTTTATCTTTATGACTTTTTGCAGTTCCTTACCGACAGACGAAATTCATATTATTGAATATTGTATATCATCATTGGTATCGGGATATATTCTTTGCATTTCATTTTTGGACTGGGCCAGCGAAATGTGTGTTTTCCAACTGGAGATATTGTGCAACAACAGTTCATTTTATAATTCTGAGGGGCGGCTGCCATTTTGACTTTTTTGGCTATTCATTTATGGACAAATTCATACTAATACATTGTGTTTTTTTGAATATATGTTTTCAAAATGAATGCTACATTTTTGGAGAAAAGTCTTTTCATATTCAGGGTCTGATATTTACAGACGTATTAGGTCTTTAGTATATGTTAGGAGGGTATTTTACTTATGCTATAAGTTTTATTTAGAATCCGTTACATGGGTTCAAATAGCGTTTTGCAATGATGGTTTGCGGTTGGGGGAAATGATCATTACGATCGGTTTGCTGTTTTGGATCAGTGGTTAGGGTCGGCCAGTGAAATCTTCAGGTTCACGGATTATTTAGGGCTAATCAGATTGTATTTTGATTTGGAGCCCGTATGCCCTTGACATTATTCATTTACTAGACAGGGGTTATTACATAGTGAACTATATATACCCAGTTTCCTTTGGGTTTAACTAGATACTGGTTGAAGGAAATACACTGTTCAATACTGTTTTTTGGATATCAACTGGCATTATTGGTTGGGTTACAGTTATTCTCTATTAATAAGAGTATTTTTCTTATCTGATCTTATTTTTTCTGGGACAGCCTCAGCAGAAAAATATTTGGGCAAAGAATTATAATTGTACTGGTTTGGTTATGTGTGGTCAAAATATGCTTAACACTACACTAATGATATTTTGAGATCCGAATAAGGAGACCTATATAATTTGATTGTTGGGCAGCATTGGCCATTTTAATACCAGATGAGACGAAGGTCGATCTGGTTTAAAATTATTTACCTGGCTCATTTGAGTCTTGTTTAACACAGGCTATATTAGTACCAGATGAGACGAATGTCATTCTGGTCTATAACTATTACTCTAGCTTTTTTGACGGTGTCAAACCATTTATATTGTCCATCAGGGAATTATTTCCCTTTTTTTGAGGTTGGGCCTCATTTATTAAGTATTGTGATACTGGTTGAGACGAATGTCATTGTAGTCAACATATTCTAGCCTGAGATACCAATTTAACCTTTTGTCATATGTAATAATATGGGTTTTTACTATTATAGATAGGTAGTGTTGGTGTTTTGACTACAACATTCTAGAAATGTCTATAGAACATTTCTTTCAATAGGAAATAGATTGCATTTTTACTACTTCTGTTTGGGACTGTTTCAGAAATTTCATAGTATTGTGTTTTTTTGTATCCTATTGGCTTTTTGAATTATTCCAATATGGATTTAAACGATATCTTACATGGACTAGCAGCTGATAAGGATAATTTGGAGGTGTTTGGCTTGACTACTAATGCCAGTTTAAATATGACTGATTCTACAACCAATGATGAACAAAAATGTAGCTACATATTTACCAAGCTAGGGAGACAGATGAGGATTTTACGAACTAATGTTTGGCATATGAAGCTGTTCAAGGCTTATCAAGCTAAGGACATAACACCAAGGGGGTTGAGGGTACGGCTACAACCTTTGGTGGCACATATTGATGATGAGTTATCCAAAGATTGGGCTGAAGCACAACATTCAGCCTCCATGCTTTTTGTAGGATGTTTGTTAAAATATTATGACAGAATAATTACTACTAATCTGTCAGATATTCAATGTTTGTGCTTGGAGGCTGAACAATTTAATAAGCAGCAGTATTATTCTCAGCATGTCTCCAATTTGGCTAAGGATTTGTCTACTCTTGAAAAACAATTGATGAAAAGAAAGATCAACAAATTTCAGCGTGATCTTATGGACTATGAAAAAGGGAAACCTTTCATTAGTCAGAAAACAGTTAGATTCAGTGAACCAAAAACAACTCAGAGGGGTAACAATAACAAAAAGACCTAGGTCAATTCTCAGACACCAACATATTTCTTCAGATTTTACTTGAGGAAGAAACTTCTTCCACCACTGATGGAGAAGTGTCCTCACGCCAGGCGCCCCCAGTGGCGAAAAGAAGACAGATGCCCCCTTTAGATCAAAGGGTAGGAGGAGGGGGGGCAGAAAACACAGATCTAGGTTCAAATACCCCAACTTTACAGAATCTGTTGAAACAAATGATACAATAACTAACAATGTTCATAATATTTCTTCGACTGTTCTTTCCCCTGCTCAGATTACACTTTTAAATAAAGGATTGAACTTTGTCCCAAGTTCTGTGGTTTCTGAACATGACTTACTAAATGATGTTAACAATTTTTGCAGACTACTCAATCTGAAAATATTTTTTTCAGACAAGAATGACTCTCAAAGATCAACAGAATTTAGATTCAGAAAATCCACTTTTGTTGCTCCAATGAACAAACATGTTTCTATTTTCAGGGAATGTATCATGAAGGAGTTACACTATGCTAATGTATATCAACCACAATTCAATAATTTATCCCCCATGGAAAGACAGGCCTTGTTAGATCTCAAAAACAATCATCAGTTAGTCATTACGATGGCTGACAAAGGAGGTGCCATTGTGGTAATGGATTATCAAGCTTATACCAATGAGGCTCTTCGACAACTATCTGACTCTAGTTATTATAAACAGCTAAATGTTGATCCTACTTTACGTTTCAAGGCTGAAATTGATAGGTTTTTGGAAGTGTCTATCACTCAGGGGGTGATTACGGAACAGGTAGCTAAGGAGTTACAGGTGGAGGAACCTATTCCCCAATACCTGTATCTGTTACCTAAAATTCACAAGGATGCAAAAAACCCCCCAGGCAGACCCATTGTTTCTGGGCGTGGTTCTTTAACTGAACCTCTATCGACCTTCCTTACTGTATATTTAAAACCATTATTGAAACAGATTCGATCGCGTATACAGGATACAACTGAGTTTCTTAATATTGTTCAAGACTCACAACTAGAATCCTCGTGGTGGTTGTGTACCCTTGATGTAGCCTCATTATATACCAGCATACCACATGAATTAGGTATTTTAGCTGTTTCATGCTGGCTTTACAAGTCTAAACTATATTCTACAGAATTTAACAATTTTTTGACTAAACTGACCGAATTTGTATTATGTAAAAACATTTTTCATTACAACGGCCAAGTCTACTGGCAAATTAATGGCACAGCAATGGGGCGTCATTCGCCCCCATATATGCGGATCTGTTCATGGGTTATTTTGAAGCGACATATATATATGATACACATCACAACATTTTTTTGCCACATCTAGATATTTGGAGAAGATATTTGGATGATTGTTGGATGGTGTGGCATGGAAATAAGGAACAACTTTTTAACTTTGTGGACTATCTAAATGACAACAGTTTTGGAATTCGATTTTCAGTTAATATAGAACATGGTAGCATTGTGTTTTTGGATGTTTTGGTTACCAGACTTGAGGATCATACTTTAGCCACGTCGGTCTATAGGAAATTTCCTCAGTACAACACTCTGCTACATGCGGATAGTTGTCATCCACGCCACATCATCCACAACATCCCTAAATCTCAGTTTATGAGGATGAAAAGAATATGTTCTTCTCCAGAGGATGGCTCTAATTTTTGTGATGACCTTGTCAATAGATTTGTTGATCGTGGATATCAAAAATATACTATTTCCAAATCTTTGAAGACAGTTAACAATTTATCACGCTCTGATTTATTACAATACAAATCCAAACAACAGTTCATGTCTGGATCACGGAACAAGTCCACTCTGAGGTTAGTCACTACATATGGGGCTAATACTAATCGATTTGTTGATATAATTAACCAACATTGGGACATTCTACTCACATGAAATCCTGAACCGTATATTACCTCAACAATGTTCTTTCTCTTACCGCAGAGGTAGAAATTTAAATTCTTTTCTAACTCATTATAAGAGATACATTTCACAAAACTCATTACAGACCACTTTAGAGGGAAAAACACTTAAGGGAGTTTTCCATGTGGCCATTGTTCATTTTGTAAACACATGCCTAAAACTCGTGAGTTTTCTAGTAGAAATACATCTCAGGTCTTTGATATCAGGATGTTTGCAAATTGTAGTTCTGATTGGGCTATATATTTGGCCACTTGTAATTGTTCAAGATTTTATGTGGGACAGACCTCTAGGCCTGTCAAATTTAGAGTTTGTGAACATATGAGTGCGATTAGGAATAAACGATGACCAACGCTTTGTATAAACATACCCTTGAACATCCTTCTGCTCATTTCACATTTACTATCATAGACAGAATTACTTTACATCGAAAATTCAAAGCAGGATGGCATAAGAAACTCAATGATATGGAGAACAAATGGATTATCAGGTTAGGGGGTCTCTTCAGACCAGGATTGAATACATTAGAACCAACTTATTAGGTTCAAAACATATGTTCATTTTCAACTTTCTGTGTATGCAAATAACCATGCTATATGTATTTTTATTATATTTATCATGGGTGGTCTCATCAATATTAAACTATACATTCCAGCCATGTATGTATTGCTATTGGTAATATATTTATAATGGCAGGTTATTTGCTTGGTGTCATATTTGTTACATTTGTTATAAAATATTATATGTTTGGAGCATACGTTTTATATCTGCCAGATTTTCTGGATGGGATATATTTATATTTATTTTTGTCTAAATTTGTATTTGATTTCAGAACATGTGTTGTATATTATGAGGACATTTGCATATGGTGAGAAGATTTGAAATTTTCACAATTGGGCAATATCTCTTTAAGAGAGGGACTATAAATATGTTTTAAAATGGTGGAGTTTTGTTACTCATTTTCATGGATACTTGGCATTGAGAAAGGCTAACATTAGCCGAAACCGGTTTGCTTATTCAGCATGGTTTTTACTATTGCTGACACATTTACTGATTGAAGCAATAAACTACTATTTTACATCCTATATGTGCTGGTCCGTTTTGGTTTACTTAGCTTTAGAAGACATTAGGTTTGAAATGACAATTTCAGGTATCGGCCGACCATCACTTGCGTACTGTTTCTGCCTCCTTCTCGGCATGAACGATTAATGTGATTTTGACTGGGTTAGTCGCACTAGGTCAACTGCCTATATTCGGGGAAGACTCAAGGTGGTATGCACACTGGCTACTGGAAATTTACAAGGGTAACAGGAAACTTCCTCTACTCAGTACAATAGTTGCTACGGGATCTTTTACATACACCTGAGCTACCACTAACCCAGGCAGATGGTGCCTCAGTTTAATGTCTCACATCTCATCTGAATGTCAGATATGATTGGAGACTGCTGTTAGTAAGGTCTGATATGATTGGTGACTGCAGTTAGTCAGGCTAGGTGAAACCAGAGCACCATTATGCAGGCAACAAGGGGGAGCAGAGAGGCCTATGCTAGACTAGGTGGTAGCATTCAGCTGATATTCTTGCAGGTGAAATAATGTAACTGTGACTGTAAATCCTACTACATGTAGATCAAAACGTGATCTCTTACCCCTGAGGTCATTCTCTGATTCTTCCTTTACTACAACTGAACATTCCCTAGAAGATGAACTCCTGGCTCTGAGTATCCCATTCCACAAATAGATGACTCCTAGGACTGCTCCTCAAATGACACTGAGCACATATCAGATCCAGCTATTCCGGTGGGGTACAGGCAGTGAGAACACCCCATCATGCATACAATACAGTAGGAAGTGGAAGTGCACCTCTCCCAAGTCTCATATCCCCAAGTCCCTACTACAGACAAAGGTTCAGAGTGGAAGCACACATCTGATAGTCACAGATGGTTTAAACCCAGAGACATACCTACTGAAGGCAGAAGCTCTAACAAATGTTCCGAACATACTCTCAGGTGAAACCCTAGACATCCCTTGGGTGTTGAAAGAGAGCTGCCCACCAGTCCTGCAATAAGCCTTCTTTAACCACTGTCCATGAATTTGAAATAACCCACAGCAAAACCAAAGGGCATATAAATGCAGGAACCTTTCTTTCATGGGTGACAGCAAGTATTAAGATTTGAACTATGCAAACTAGAAAACAAAAAGAAGTGAGTGAAGGACACAAACACGTGTACTTAGTTAATTTATAATGTCATGGTGTGTATCATCAGTCATCATGAATGTATACTCAGCCCTAAGTATGACAACTTGAAAAAGAAACCAAATGCTGATTTGTGAAGAGGATAAATCGAACCATTGGATTGGGTTCTTCATTTTGGAGATTATTTGCTTCTTTGAGTATTTTGTGGCATTTAATATTACTCAAAAAGCAGTAGGCCAATATTCACAGAATCATTGACAGAAATCTGTTTTATACCACTGCAGTGTGACAGTAATGTCAAAAACATCCCTCAGCAATACATAACTACTTTCCTATTTTGTAGCTTATCATACAAAATAAGTGTGTTGAGAGTGTTCTACAGGACAATATTATTATGCATTAGTTACAACATCTAAGCAGTAGCAGCAATTCATTAAATGTTAATATATAGTTTCTGTTTTAAGGCATAGTCTAGGGCGGCCATGGTGGTGCAGTGGTTAGCATTGCCGCCTCACAGCAAGAAGTTCTCCGGTTTGATCCTCGGCTGGGGTGCCTTCTGTGCGGAGTCTGCATGTCTTCCCTGTGGTCGCTCACCAGTTAAACAAACAAAAGATAATCAAAAAATAATATATAATTATTATACAGGAAAAAGTACACAGCAAATATAGAGTTAAGATGCATATGGACTATTAATAATATACTTTAAATCACAGAAGAATATACATTAAAAAAATATAACATACTTTCACTCCACGAGAGTAGTAAAGAACAAGTAAAATGATGCATATCATAGGTAGGACAAATAATGAATCAGAGGATGAAAAAAGATATCAGAGAAGGATGTGAAGGCAGGTTCTGAATAAATTACGTTAGAGAAGTTATAGGGGCTTACATTGTATTTCACAGGTACAGGGCGGCCATGGTGGTGCAGCGGTTAGCGTTGCCGCCTCACAGCAAGAGGTTCTCCAGTTCAATCCTCAGTTGGGGTGCCTTCTGTTTGGAGTCTGCATGTCCTCCCTGTGGTCACGCGAGTTTCCTCCGGGTGCTCCGGTTTCCTCCCACATCCCAAAGACATGCTGTAGGTGGATTGGATACTCTAAATTGGCCTTGGGCGTGAGTGCATGCATGTGTGTGCCTTCTGTGGAAGGTTGGGCGCCGGGCTGGCAACTCGACACCGTAAAACTCCACTGCCAATCATGACTGGACAAGGTGATCCACTGTGGTGATTCCTAACAGGGAAAAACCAAAAGAAGAAGATTAAGGCATATTCTAGCTTTTTTTACGTACAGTCCTGAGTCAATAAAGTAATGCCAGAGAAGAAAGCAGCACCAAAATCAGCTGTCACACAGGTCTTGTCTTTGGACATCAGAGCCCTGCAGCTCTGAGGTTTGGCTGACAACTACAAAGTAATACAAACATGAACAATATCAAACCTACAGAGGCCTGATTCCTCCAACCCATCACCAGTCACAATGTGCCATTTGAGTGCCTCATGACACTCTCACTCTTGAAACCACTCACAAGAAGAACACTTGAACACAGCAACAAGGTAAATCAGGCATGAGGCTGGCAGTACTTGGATATGCAATGGTCAACTTAATAAATAAGAAATAGCATTTTAAACTAGTTTACAAAGCTAAGCCAAAAATCTGCTTTCCTTTTGGTCCTTTTACATAAATATAAATAAAGCGTCAGATGCATACCACTATGGATCCTTTTGGTCCTTTTACTTAAATATAAATAAAGCGTCAGATGCATACCACTATGGATCCTTTTGGTCCTTTTACTTAAATATAAATAAAGCGTCGGATGCATACCACTATGGATCCTTTTGGTCCTTTTACTTAAATATAAATAAAGCGTCAGATGCATACCACTATGGATCCTTTTGGTCCTTTTACTTAAATATAAATAAAGCGTCAGATGCATACCACTATGGATCCTTTTGGTCCTTTTACTGAAATATAAATAAAGCGTCAGATGCATACCACTATGGATCCTTTTGGTCCTTTTATTTAAATATAAATAAAGCGTCGGATGCATACCACTATGGATCCTTTTGGTCCTTTTACTTAAATATAAATAAAGCGTCAGATGCGTACCACTATGGATCCTTTTGGTCCTTTTATTTAAATATAAATAAAGCGTCAGATGCATACCACTATGGATCCTTTTGCTCCTTTTACTTAAATATAAATAAAGCGTCAGATGCATACCACTATGGATCCTTTTGGTCCTTTTACTTAAATATAAATAAAGCGTCAGATGCATACCACTATGGATCCTTTTGGTCCTTTTACTTAAATATAAATAAAGCGTCAGATGCATACCACTATGGATCCTTTTGGTCCTTTTACTTAAATATAAATAAAGCGTCAGATGCATACCACTATGGATCCTTTTGGTCCTTTTACTTAAATATAAATAAAGCGTCAGATGCATACCACTATGGATCCTTTTGGTCCTTTTACTTAAATATAAATAAAGCGTCAGATGCATACCACTATGGATCCTTTTGGTCCTTTTACTTAAATATAAATAAAGCGTCAGATGCATACCACTATGGATCCTTTTGGTCCTTTTACTTAAATATAAATAAAGCGTCAGATGCATACCACTATGGATCCTTTTGGTCCTTTTACTTAAATATAAATAAAGCGTCAGATGCATACCACTATGGATCCTTTTGGTCCTTTTACTTAAATATAAATAAAGCGTCAGATGCATACCACTATGGATCCTTTTGGTCCTTTTACTTAAATATAAATAAAGCGTCGGATGCATACCACTATGGATCCTTTTTGGTCCTTTTACTTAAATATAAATAAAGCGTCAGATGCATACCACTATGGATCCTTTTGGTCCTTTTACTTAAATATAAATAAAGCGTCAGATGCATACCACTATGGATCCTTTTGGTCCTTTTACTTAAATATAAATAAAGCGTCAGATGCATACCACTATGGATCCTTTTGGTCCTTTTACTTAAATATAAATAAAGCGTCAGATGCATACCACTATGGATCCTTTTGGTCCTTTTACTTAAATATAAATAAAGCGTCAGATGCATACCACTATGGATCCTTTTGGTCCTTTTACTTAAATATAAATAAAGCGTCAGATGCATACCACTATGGATCCTTTTGGTCCTTTTACTTAAATATAAATAAAGCGTCAGATGCATACCACTATGGATCCTTTTGGTCCTTTTACTTAAATATAAATAAAGCGTCAGATGCATACCACTATGGATCCTTTTGGTCCTTTTTACTTAAATATAAATAAAGCGTCAGATGCATACCACTATGGATCCTTTTGGTCCTTTTACTTAAATATAAATAAAGCGTCAGATGCATACCACTGTGGATCCTTTTGGTCCTTTTACTTAAATATAAATAAAGCGTCAGATGCATACCACTATGGATCCTTTTGGTCCTTTTACTTAAATATAAATAAAGCGTCAGATGCATACCACTATGGATCCTTTTGGTCCTTTTACTTAAATATAAATAAAGCGTCAGATGCATACCACTATGGATCCTTTTGGTCCTTTTACTTAAATATAAATAAAGCGTCAGATGCATACCACTATGGATCCTTTTGGTCCTTTTACTTAAATATAAATAAAGCGTCAGATGCATACCACTATGGATCCTTTTGGTCCTTTTACTTAAATATAAATAAAGCGTCAGATGCATACCACTATGGATCCTTTTGGTCCTTTTACTTAAATATAAATAAAGCGTCAGATGCATACCACTATGGATCCTTTTGGTCCTTTTACTTAAATATAAATAAAGCGTCAGATGCATACCACTATGGATCCTTTTGGTCCTTTTACTTAAATATAAATAAAGCGTCAGATGCATACCACTATGGATCCTTTTGGTCCTTTTACTTAAATATAAATAAAGCGTCAGATGCATACCACTATGGATCCTTTTGGTCCTTTTACTTAAATATAAATAAAGCGTCAGATGCATACCACTATGGATCCTTTTGGTCCTTTTACTTAAATATAAATAAAGCGTCAGATGCATACCACTATGGATCCTTTTGGTCCTTTTACTTAAATATAAATAAAGCGTCAGATGCATACCACTATGGATCCTTTTGGTCCTTTTACTTAAATATAAATAAAGCGTCAGATGCATACCACTATGGATCCTTTTGGTCCTTTTACTTAAATATAAATAAAGCGTCAGATGCATACCACTATGGATCCTTTTGGTCCTTTTACTTAAATATAAATAAAGCGTCAGATGCATACCACTATGGATCCTTTTGGTCCTTTTACTTAAATATAAATAAAGCGTCAGATGCATACCACTATGGATCCTTTTGGTCCTTTTACTTAAATATAAATAAAGCGTCAGATGCATACCACTATGGATCCTTTTGGTCCTTTTACTTAAATATAAATAAAGCGTCAGATGCATACCACTATGGATCCTTTTGGTCCTTTTACTTAAATATAAATAAAGCGTCAGATGCATACCACTATGGATCCTTTTGGTCCTTTTACTTAAATATAAATAAAGCGTCAGATGCATACCACTATGGATCCTTTTGGTCCTTTTACTTAAATATAAATAAAGCGTCAGATGCATACCACTATGGATCCTTTTGGTCCTTTTACTTAAATATAAATAAAGCGTCAGATGCATACCACTATGGATCCTTTTGGTCCTTTTACTTAAATATAAATAAAGCGTCAGATGCATACCACTATGGATCCTTTTGGTCCTTTTACTTAAATATAAATAAAGCGTCAGATGCATACCACTATGGATCCTTTTGGTCCTTTTACTTAAATATAAATAAAGCGTCGGATGCATACCACTATGGATCCTTTTGGTCCTTTTACTTAAATATAAATAAAGCGTCAGATGCATACCACTATGGATCCTTTTGGTCCTTTTACTTAAATATAAATAAAGCGTCAGATGCATACCACTATGGATCCTTTTTGGTCCTTTACTTAAATATAAATAAAGCGTCAGATGCATACCACTATGGATCCTTTTGGTCCTTTTACTTAAATATAAATAAAGCGTCAGATGCATACCACTATGGATCCTTTTGGTCCTTTTATTTAAATATAAATAAAGCGTCAGATGCGTACCACTATGGATCCTTTTGGTCCTTTTACTTAAATATAAATAAAGCGTCAGATGCATACCACTATGGATCCTTTTGGTCCTTTTACTTAAATATAAATAAAGCGTCAGATGCATACCACTATGGATCCTTTTGGTCCCTTTACTTAAATATAAATAAAGCGTCAGATGCATACCACTATGGATCCTTTTGGTCCTTTTACTTAAATATAAATAAAGCGTCAGATGCATACCACTATGGATCCTTTTGGTCCTTTTACTTAAATATAAATAAAGCGTCAGATGCATACCACTATGGATCCTTTTGGTCCTTTTACTTAAATATAAATAAAGCGTCAGATGCATACCACTATGGATCCTTTTGGTCCTTTTACTTAAATATAAATAAAGCGTCAGATGCATACCACTATGGATCCTTTGGGTCCTTTCACTTAAATATAAATAAAGCGTCAGATGCATACCACTATGGATCCTTTTGGTCCTTTTACTTAAATATAAATAAAGCGTCAGATGCATACCACTATGGATCCTTTTGGTCCTTTTACTTAAATATAAATAAAGCGTCAGATGCATACCACTATGGATCCTTTTGGTCCTTTTACTTAAATATAAATAAAGCGTCAGATGCATACCACTATGGATCCTTTTGGTCCTTTTACTTAAATATAAATAAAGCGTCAGATGCATACCACTATGGATCCTTTTGGTCCTTTTACTTAAATATAAATAAAGCGTCAGATGCATACCACTATGGATCCTTTTGGTCCTTTTTACTTAAATATAAATAAAGCGTCAGATGCATACCACTATGGATCCTTTTGGTCCTTTTACTTAAATATAAATAAAGCGTCAGATGCATACCACTATGGATCCTTTTGGTCCTTTTACTTAAATATAAATAAAGCGTCAGATGCATACCACTATGGATCCTTTTGGTCCTTTTATTTAAATATAAATAAAGCGTCAGATGCGTACCACTATGGATCCTTTTGGTCCTTTTACTTAAATATAAATAAAGCGTCAGATGCATACCACTATGGATCCTTTTGGCCCTTTTACTTAAATATAAATAAAGCGTCAGATGCATACCACTATGGATCCTTTTGGTCCTTTTACTTAAATATAAATAAAGCGTCAGATGCATACCACTATGGATCCTTTTGGTCCTTTTACTTAAATATAAATAAAGCGTCAGATGCATACCACTATGGATCCTTTTGGTCCTTTTACTTAAATATAAATAAAGCGTCAGATGCATACCACTATGGATCCTTTTGGTCCTTTTACTTAAATACAAATAAAGCGTCAGATGCATACCACTATGGATCCTTTTGGTCCTTTTACTTAAATACAAATAAAGCGTCAGATGTATACCACTATGGATCATTTTGGTCCTTTTACTTAAATATAAATAAAGCGTCAGATGCGTACCACTATGGAATGGACAGCACCAATTCTTGCACATGCCAGCATTGTGTAGAGAAGTTCTGGAATCATAGGCAAATAAACTGCTACCCGATCCCCTTTCTTCACGCCTGCAAGAAAAAATAAACAAAGGTTTGTGATATTCTGAAGTCAACCTTGAACCACCAAGATAAAGAGATTCCAGGAGTTCCAATTTAGTTAACGTACACAGTCTTAAACCTAAATAATATGTTGCTCAAAAAGCAGCTTTCATATCTTAGACAGTTTTACAAAATAAGCATCATCCCTCTTAAGGTTTTATTTTTAACATCTTTATCATCAGTTTTTAAGTGCAACCCAAGTTTATATACATTAAGAGAAAAGTAACTGAAGTGCAATAACAGTTTCCATTGTTATATTTATGCAGTATACATTTTTTTAACAATTTTCATACATGATATTGCTTAAACTTCTCAGTTCATTCCTTCCCTAAACATCACTCCTCTTTAAGCATTATTCTGCATGTACTCTTCCCACAAATTCCATTTATTTCTATCAAATTTGCTCCTTCCCTAGTCTAAAGATGGCGCAGTGGTACAGAGTTTAACATTGTTGCCTCACTGTAAGAGGTTCTCCAGTTCAATTCTCGGCTGGGATACCTTCTGTGTGGAGTCTGCATGTCCTCCCTGTGTTTGTGTGGGTTTCCTGTGGGTGTTCTGGTTTGGAGGTTGGGAGGGTGGCCTAAGGGTTAAGGTGTTTGCCTTACAAACGCATGGTGCAGGGTTTGAGTCACACAAGGGATAATTGGCTAGGCTTAAAATGACTCGCAAGGGCAGTTAGCTTAGTACTAATCTATGAACCATTTCTATGAACCTCCCACGTTACAAAGACATGCGTCTAGAGAGTTTCTCCCCGGGCCTCCTCTGAAAATTGGCTCATTCCAAGTCGGACTTTCCCAGTAATCAAATGTTAAATAAAATAAATAAAGGTCACACCTCCAGTTACTTTATCTCCTTTATAATATTCAAAACTTTTATTTCATTTGGTTTAGATTTTAATTTCAGTTTTTTAGTTATCTCTTTTAAGCTGCCAGTATCATTAAATTTACTAAGGTCTTAATATGTTTAGAGAACAATCCAATTCAAATCCTGCATCCCAAGTAAAAAGAATAATTCCCTAGTTGCCATTGCTTCCACAAAAAGTTCTGTCAAACTTCTACCTACGGAATTTTTAAAACTCAACAACTCATAACACCCCCTTCCAAAAAATCCCAATCCTTCTTCCCCAATGCACCTCCAACATTTCCAGTCCAATGAGGAGAAAAAAACCCTTGAGGTATAAAAACACCTATGCAAACACTTCAATGCAGAAAATCTTAAACTTTCTGTACAGGCTCACATACTTGGGAGTCCGGTAAATTTCCTCCTCTTGTTCCTTTGCAATTTCTATTTTTATTCTCTCTTCTTAATCTTTTCTAAACCCCTCTCATTGCTTCTTAAAGTCGTTGTGCAATATTTTATGCACCCTGCCAACTATCCCTTTTCTGACACTAAATTCTCTGCCTGAGCTGGTCTTTCTTTTGACTCTCCTCTTATCCCTTTCTTTTTGCCTCAATTCCTGATATGGAAGGCACTCTCAACGGTCAACCTTCTGCTTAACTTCATCCCACTCCATAATACTTCCCTCCTCAGTTATTTTCTCCCAATACATTGGTTCCTTTGCTAATATACATTAAATTATAGTCCCTCTTGCCTATTTTCTAGACCCCATACTTGCAGACTTCCATACTGCTATGGCTGTTGCTATTCACTTCAAGGCATTGCAATGCATCCAAAATCCTAGTCTCTATCTCTCAAATGCCCCCTCATTTTTATCATCATCCTTTTCCACTTCGATATATGACCTCCTGCTTGAGTTATGTATATCAGCATTAACTGTGGTACTTTAAAGTATGATTCAAATCAAGTAAACCTAAACTACCTTGTTCAACATGGGGAATCAGCCTTCCCACATAACTCTTGGCTTCTTCCCCGCCCAAGTAAATTCCTTCAATTCTTTAACTATTATTGACTACTACTTCTCCAGCTGGTAAAAATATGCCTGACATGTATAAGACTAAATTGACTTAAAACATTTCCACTGCTTATACCTTAGTATCCATATCCGTAACAAAAAGTTTTCAGATTCTTAATTTTTGTAATACTTTCTGTTTAGTTTCTTCCCACATATCCTTAGCTGCCATAACAGATTTATTTTAAATCCACATACCTAAATCCTTAATATTATTATGTTTCTATATGTATCAGTATTGCTGAACTAATTCATGTTTGGCTGCATAATTTACAGCTACAGCATTCACTTGATCTTCACTTATTTTAATGCAGAATAGACATGTAAGTATCTTATAGTGTTCTACAACACCAAAATGCCCTTTTCTAGATTTATCAAGCACAAAGTAATATTATCTACAGATAATACAGACATTTATTGATTACCACACTAGTTAAATATCTGAATTTGTAAATCCCTTATTTTCTTTCCTAAATAACTCTAAATATAAAACAAATAACAGATGGAAAGGGATTGTTGCCCAATTCCTCAGTTCAAATATTGCTTATCAGATAGAAGCCCACTCACCTCACTTCTTGCCTCTGACCTTTCCAATATCCTCTTTCTTAACTCTGTTATTCTCTCAAATAATGCAACTGCTACCATTATCCTACTCTTAAAATCCCAGCGGACTCTATCAAATGTTTTTTTCTCTGAATCATCATTGTTCTACTAAGGTCATCAAATGTTTTCCACCTCTCACACAGATCCAACTCTATCAATCTGGGTAAAACCTTTGCCATTCTATTAGCTAATATAGACATAAACACATCATAATCATGGTGTAAAACTGAGCTGGCTTACATGGTTAGGTCTAAGGGATTTATTAGCCTCTGGGTAACAAAGCCACCAAAGTTTTCTCCCAAGATGCTCCTTTTAAAATACTGTTAAACAAAACCTTCCAAATATTTATCAGTTTATCTCCACCTAATCTCCAGACTTCCACAGTAATACCATCTGTTCCCAGACGCGTCTCTACTGACTGATTATGCATCACCATTTTTCTCACCCCTTCCTATCTTACATATTTTTGTGCTTCACCTTCCTCTGACCCTGGCATTTTTCTTTGCATAAGATCCTTCTGTTTGGCTACACCTCTTTTTTACTTTCTGTTGCCCAAGTCATTAAGTTATTGTACTCTTTTAAGTTTTCTTTTCACTCTAGAGCTGGTATCAAAAGTACTTGCTTAACAGCAACCTTTCAAAACTCATGCATGTTGTGTAAATACTCCCTTATTTTCCCCTCCACATTCTGCTGTTGCTCCCCTTCTTACTCTGTGAAATTCTTCATCTTCTGCAATACTTTAACTTTTGCCAACCTTTCTAAATAATTATATTATTTATTTCCCATATATATTCTTTTATTTCTACCATGCTTATAAATTCCATTTTCACAGGGCCCCACTCACTAGCTATCTAACCTTTCTGAAGTAATTTCTATCTCCCTTAATTCTGGAATCATATCCACCATTCATTCTTCAAATTTCTCACTTTTTAAAGAAATAAGTAGGAAAGCACCAATGCTTCATTTTTATATCATTATCCTGCGCCTTTACCTTAGTTTGTATTGGTGCATGAGCTGCTATAGTTATTGGGTGGGTCTTAAAACTTTCAATTAATTACACAAACTCTTGTGAAATACATTTTCTATCTAGTTTAACCAGTTACTGTATTTCGTGAAATAATATGCAAATTTAATCCTGCTACTGAATTCATATCTTCCATACCAAATATTATCATATATTTCTTCAAAAATACACTCTGTCTCATTATGTTTTCCCTTCTAGGTCCTTCCAATACATCCTCACTAATACAAAGCAGGTTCTAGTCCCCATCCATAAATAATATACCCTGGTGAAAAGTTATTATTTTTCCCCAAATTCTCATAAATTCCTTAATGACAGTTTTAGGTAAAATAAAAATGCATGCCAGAGTAATTCTTCTCCCCTGCCAACATCCCCTTACTACCTTAAATCCACAACTACTGCCTCTTTTTTCTCTTATGCTATTATTGAGGGTCTTCTTTCATAAGTATTTTTACTCCTCTTTTTCTTTGCTTCAATATTCTGCTGACTCCCCAACCCAAAATCTCTTCTTTGTCAAATTCATATATTTGTTTCTATCCAAATTCATCTGCTATAATATTGCTATTTGTAGCTATGGTTTTTGACATAATTACTACTTTTTGCTTTTTGTCTGTACATATAAAGTCACTTACATTCCATGTTAATACTGACAAAACAGATATTCTGATAAAAAGTGATTACTCTCACAAATTGTACATGACAGCTCTTTTGAATGTACATTTCCATGTTGTCACTTACATCCACACCTTTAATGACTGGCAGACTAATCTTGTACCGAAGTGCTTCTTCTCATCAAATCATATTTTCCCACAGTTTTTGATTTCAATTGAAACAGTAAAGAAACAAAAAAAAACTAAACATATAAAAAATCTCTTAACTGCAAGCAGACACATAAAACTACAGACATCTTCCATAAATGAAGTCTGCCTGTCCAATTGTTGCAGCTGCTTCAAATTAATGGCTCAAGCACAGGTATTACCTATTGAAAGGTGAATTAATGGCTTCAAGCACAGGTATTACCTATTGAAAGGTGAATTAATGGCTCAAGCACAGGTATTACCTATTGAAAGGTGAATTAATGGCTCAAGCACAGGTATTACCTATTGAAAGGTGAATTAATGGCTCAAGCACAGGTATTACCTATTGAAAGGTGAATTAATGGCTCAAGCACAGGTATTCCCTATTGAAAGGTGAATTAATGGCTTCAAGCACAGGTATTACCTGTTGAAAGGTGAATTAATGGCTTCAAGCACAGGTATTACCTATTGAAAGGTGAATCAATGGCTCAAGCACAGGTATTACCTATTGAAAGGTGAATTAATGGCTCAAGCACAGGTATTACCTATTGAAAGGTGAATTAATGGCTCAAGCACAGGTATTACCTATTGAAAGGTGAATTAATGGCTCAAGCACAGGTATTACCTATTGAAAGGTAAATTAATGGCTCAAGCACAGGTATTACCTATTGAAAGGTGAATTAATGGCTCAAGCACAGGTATTACCTATTGAAAGGTGAATTAATGGCTCAAGCATAGGTATTACCTGTTGAAAGGTGAATTAATGGCTTCAAGCACAGGTATTACCTATTGAAAGGTGAATTAATGGCTCAAGCACAGGTATTACCTATTGAAAGGTGAATTAATGGCTCAAGCACAAGTATTACCTGTTGAAAGGTGAGTTAATGGCTCAAGCACAGGTATTACCTATTGAAAGGTGAATTAATGGCTCAAGCACAGGTATTACCTGTTGAAAGGTGAGCCTGAATGACTACTTACACACTGCTCTTCTTATTATCTTCTCTATTCCTCTCCCAGATATGAAAGGCAGCCTGATTTCATTAAACAATAACTTTTAATCTTAAGCACACTGCCTATCCTTAAATAAGTAAATTATATTTTGAACTGTTATACTATTTGTACAATTATTTACCTGTATTTGTTTTATATTAATTTTAAAGACTGTAAACTTATTGCTCTTAAAATGTTTTTTAAATACTTTGATGCATTTCTCTCCAGGCCTCCTACCCAGTCAGACTTTCCTGGTAATCAAATATCAATAAATCAATAAATATTTAATGCATTAAATGATTAAGGTTGCTGGGAATGCAAACACATCTATAACTGTTCTCTTTCAACTATTTAAAACTTCATTTATGACTTTACTTTTTATTTTCACTAAAAATCTTAATATCCTTTCATATGTAAATTACATTGCACCTCACAAATGCAATTCAGAACACACTATTTCACCAATTTCTTTCCAATATCCCTTTAAATGTTTACTACATTTTGTCCTGCAGATTTCATTTTCAATACTCCATTCAGCCCTTGCCAGATTAACTGCCTACATCTGTAGGCCATGTGTCTTTATCTCAAAGAAACTGCCAGCCGAATTAAACATCTATTTTTCAAATACATGAAAAAACACACATTTTCATATTTTTCATCATTTTTGTCTAAGTCCATTTGCTTAAATAAACTCTGTCTATAGCTTAAACTGAGACCATCTATCTGTATAAAAACAGGAAGTTATCTTTTAATTCTATATATAATATGCTCAATACAAATTTATATCCCCAGCAGCCTGAGAATACAGCATTATGTTAACTTTAACCTGCTTCTTTCCAACCTTTTGTATGCTATTACAGTACAAAGCCTGGATACATTACAATTAAGAAAGAATGCAGTCATACTTTAATATGAATATCTCTTGCAGTCTCTGTGGAAACTCCCCCACCTTACTTTCAATCTACCTCTGACTGCGTACTATGCAAACCTATTTTATAAAATAACATGCAATTATATCAAGAAACATTTTATACAAATAATAAAAATAAACACATTTCACTTACAGTCACATCTTCATTCCATTCAGTGTGCTTCCAAACATTAATGGCATAATTTGGGGGTTATGCTTTACAGTTCTCCCACCAGTCTAACACAGTCAACAAACTTTCTGTCATTTCATCCACTACTTATAAAAAATGCAGCTCACATTTCTAAACTATGTGTACTGGGAATGATGCTTTAATCACTAAATTCACTTTGCTGCTGGTGATCTTCCCCATTCATCATGATCTCATGGGTCTTCATGTTATTTATTTTGTTTGTTTGTTTTGTTTTCGGGTCAGCTCCTGGGCTTCTTTAATCAATCTAGCATTTTCCTTTGGAACAATACAATCTCTGTCTCTCTCTATCTCTCTCAGCTTTCCTATTGAAAAAAATTGAGAAGGTTTCCCTACATCCTGCCAGCTCACTCTTTGTTTGATAAATGTTTTTGCATCTTTCACAGCCAATTCTGCTTCCAAAAATCTTTGATCCTCCAAGAAATGTATTTAGAAGACAGCTGGAAATAGCAACTGGAGTCTTACATTTGACACTTGACATTCCCTGATTGCTGGGAAAAACTTTTTTTCTTTTTTGTCTGATGTACAGTAAATAATGTCCCACAAACATTCTTGTGTCCCCAGTTTTTAATCCTTTCCCCTTCATCCAGTTTTCCATGAGCAGCTCTTTCTGCTTATGTGATGGTTGCTTTCTGGTGGCAAAATCTGGAGGGAAGAGGCAATAAATATCTCTGGTTAGTCCTTTAGAAACGTTCGCATGACCATCTTGCAATTTATGTCCATGTTGACAAAGTGGCTCTAGAAAGGCTTTGTAAATCTGTTAGATGATGGCACAGAGAACATTAATTCTTCTAACTTCAGAATCAGAGATTGAAAGAACACTTGTCTTTCAATCTAGTGGAATACCCACAGGTCACTCAGACACTCCAGAAGCAGGTAAAGTCATAGTATAAGCAGACAGATCTAGAATAGCATATGCACTGATGATTGCAGGAAAACTGTCACAATTAAAATGGCAATGGACACGTAGCAGGACACAAGAGTTGTAAAAGAAAATATAACATGTACAGAAAACAAATGTGTTATCTTTCTTTGTAGATATTTTGCAAGATGCCTTCTAAAACAGCATATGCATTGAAGATTGTAGGAAAACAATGACAATTAAAATGGAAATGGACATGGAACAGACAGAGGGCTGACTTGGTAGATAAGCAAAAGGAAGCAATAGCGTGACATGAGTTGTAAAAGAAAACAGCATGTATAGAAAAAGTAAAGGCGTAATTCACCATAACGCTCCATCTGAGCAGTAACTTCATTTGTCAGCAACCGTGTGGGGTTTCGATCCAATCAGATCTGAGCCGGCAGCATATTGGGTTAAAGATCTGAGCTCCAAGCTCCTCCTCTTACCCATACTACTCCGTACCTTTTCCAACTCTCGACCGCTTGCCACCTGCACAAAAAAAACAAACAAACTAACAACCTGAGAAACCTGACTCAAAGACAAAACAAAGCTCGAGCATCCACACCTTGAGCTCTGCTAAATAACTATCCAGGTTAGGGGGAAGGAGGGAGGGATTTGTTGTTACAAATGAAGTTACTCTACTCAGATGGAATGTTATGGTGATTACATAACTTCTTTATCTGAAATGGTTAACTTCACTTGATCAGCAACCTGTGGGACAGAGTCCCCAGCTACCTGAAATCTTGGGAGGTCCTCAAGGAAGAATATTCTGGAGCACTGCAGAGCCAAAAGCAGCCCATCCTCTAGATGACAAATCGAGTTTATAATGAGAACAAAGGTGTGAGCAGATGCCATGTAGCCGCTGAACAAATGTCATCCAGGTAAACTCTAGACCAGAGTGCAGCAGACGTTGCCATAGAACGTGTAGAATGAGCATGAACTCCCATCGGTTCAGGCAAGCCAGATCTTCATATGCTAAGAGGATACAACTCAAAATCCACCTGGCAAGAGTCACTTTGAAACCCGTTTCCTAGAAAGTTTTTTGCAAAGGAGACTAAAAGTTGGTCAAATTTTAAGAAAGACAGCCATCCTGTAAATAAAAATGTAACTGTTCGTGAACATCCAGTAAATTAAGTTTATTTCCTTTGTTTTGGTAATTAGGGAAAAATACTGGCAAATTAATGGATCTGATTAATGTCTGCCTTTGAAGCAACTTTGGGAAGAAAGGAAGGATTAGTCCGAGATACCCTGTCCTTGTGAAATACAAGGTATGGATGTTTGATACAAAGGCCTGAAGTCTCGGCGGCCTCCTGGCTGAGGTAATGGCTACCAAAAAGGTCATCTTCCATGACAAAACTTCAGATCAGTCAGAATCTGCAGGTTTGAACGGAGGCGCAACGAATCTCTGAAGAACTAAAGTCAGGCCCCACGGTGGGGATGAATTTCTAATAGGAGGTCTCAAAAGAAAGGTACCTTGTGAAAGGCCTACAAATTCTGGTAGCAGTGAGAGAACCAAAATTGACTCCAATATGGAATGGAAATAGCATTGGGCTGAACCTTACAGTAGATGAGTCATTCTGCTGAAAAAATATGAGACAAGAATTCTAGAACCACTGGAATAGGAGCGGTAAAGGATCCAAGTTCTTACGCGGAAGCCCAAATGGAAAACGCTCCCATTTACTATTGGTAAATCTTCCTGTAGAGGGTCAGTGCCACCAGAATGGACTTGACTAGGGAAGAGATATCAGAGTCCTGGCAACTAAGGGAACTGGATCAGCCAAGCTGAGCTTGGAGCTCGTCCAGGTTCGAGGCCATTCCCAAGGGATGAGAGATCAGATCCAGAATGGGATCCAAGATCCAGAGAGAGGAGTTATAAGATGAGACCGGTAGGTACTAGACTTGACGAGGCCAGAATAGCTATGAGGATAATCTTTGCCCCCAACCGACGATCTTCTTGCAAGTAATTTGTCATCAGCGGAATTGGTCTGCTAACACATCTGCTAGGAGTTCGTGCCTGGAGAAACTTCTGAGATTAGCTGTAAATGAGAGAGTCTCCCACAAAATCATTGCTTGCCTGCAAGAGGATAAGAATTGCCCTTGCTGTTGATTACCAAGACAGTTGTGTTTCTGTTAGAATCAACATGCCTGAAGAAAAATCCTTAAGCTATTAATGCAAACTGGCTGGAACATCCCTTAAGTTGATATGAAATGTTGTAGTTGGAGGCCCGTCTTGTATCCATCCTTTGACGGCGAAGATCTGTCTGCATTGTCGTTAAGATCTATGTCTGACGGTCACAAAGTCCCTGTTTGAGGTGAAGGCCTGCATGCTAAAAGCACGCATTCCACTATTTATATGCAGAACAGTCTGCCTGATCCACATGCCCTTTGGGCAGTCCTGCCTGCAATACCCCAGGGCTCTTGGTTTGGTGGCAGAACAAAGGATTTCATCTTAGCCACGGGCCTGAATGCTGAGGATGGCAAGTCTGTGTGGGAAGCCACTGGTTGAAGTCCATAGAACCATGTCGAGAGGTAAGGGATATTATCGCTCCGCATACCCCAAGCTCTAGGACTCTTCTCAGATGAAGAAGGCATCTGCAGATCAGCGAATGTCGGAAAAAAAAACCAATTTTTGGTGGGTAAAAAAAACCCCAAGGTCATTTTTTTGGAGTTTTTTTGGGGAAAATTTGGCCTTCCCGGGCATAAAAAAACCTTTTTAAAATTAAAAAGGAAAGGAACCCAAACCTTTGGGGTCCATTTTAAACTAAAAAAATTTTTTTTTTTAAGTTTTTAAAAATTTGAAGAGCCCAATTAAAAAAAGCCCCAAACATAAACCTTTTGTCAAAACTTTCCATTTTATGGGAACAACTCTTGTCTGGGTTCCCCATACATTCAATTTTGAAATTGGGGACCTTTAAATTGTTCCAACAATTGCAAGGGTTTTGGTTGGAGAAATTTGAAATTGAGCAAATAAACGTCCCCCAAAAATAGTTGTGATGAGGATAAGAATGTGTTCCCCTTGCTTGTTGATGTACCACATGACAGTTGTGTTGTCTGTTAGAATCAACACCTGCCCTGGAAGAAGTAAATCCTTGAAAGCTATTAATGCAAACTGGACTGCTAACATCTCCTTCAAGTTGATATGTAGATGTTGTAGTCTGGCAGGTCACTTGTCTTGTATCCACTTTCCATTTAGATGAGCTCCCAAGCTTTGTCTGAGGCATCTGTGGTAAAAAACTGACACGCCTCTGAGCGGGTCACAGAGAGTCCTTGTTTAGGTGACATTCCTGTGCCCACCACAAAATTCCTTTGAATGCAAGGTATTATTTGAATGACAGTGTCCAGATCCTGGCAGTGCTGTGTCCATACATTTTTGAGATACCATTGCATCTTCCTCATATGCAGTTTGGCATTGGGAAGCACCAGAATACAAGATGCCATGAACCCTAAGGCTTGAAGGACTGTCCTTGCAGTCAGCCCGGACTGATGAGATAGTTGATGGAAGTAAAGGAAAGATTCTTTTGTTTGTCCGGGGGCAAAAAGGCCATCTGGGATGCTGTATTCAGTCTCACACCCAGAAAGCACATGTCCTGAGAGGGTACTAGACTGGACTTTATTTCGTTCACAGAATACCCCAGGCATCTTAGCACTGCTATCACATATTCCAAATGATGAAGAAGCTCATCCCTTCCTTGAGCCAGAATCAGGCAATCGTCCAAATAAGGATAGATCTGTATTCCTTTTAGCCTGAAGAAAGCTATCACTGGAGCCAGAACTTTCGTGAACACTCTGGGCAGTAGATAAGCCAAAGGGCAATGCAGAGAACTGATAGTGAGAAGTCCCAGCTCGAAACGCAGATACTTCCTGCAACTTAGTCTGATAGGAACATGAAGGTAAGCCTCCTTGAGATCCAAAGTTACCATCCAATGATCTTTGCCCAGCAGAGGTAAAAGCTGTTGTAACGTCAACATTTTGAACTTAGGAATGTCCAGATAAGTGTTGAGGATAGATAAATCCAAAATTGGTCTCCACGTGTTCCCCTTCTTTGGTACTAGGAACAGGCGAGAATAAAATCCTAGGCCCACTTCTGGCATATGGACCGGCTGTATGGCTATTTGGAGTAACAGAGAAATTTGCTTGTGAGCCTCTATTCTTTGTTGAGGAGGAACGTCTGGCATGCCTTTGAAAGGAGGCAAGGTATGGAAATAAAACCTGTAACCGTGGTGTATGATATCCAATACCCATCTGTCTTGGGTAATTAAACTCCAATTTTCTTTGAAAAGTGCCAACCTTCCTCCCAAAGGTGCTGCCAGGCGAGAAGCCTCTCGCAGCTGAAAAGGTAGGTCATTGGGTCTGTTCTGAAAGGACTGACCCCTGCCCTCACCGAAGACTGTGCAGGAGAACTCCCTGTTCTAGGCCTGAAAAGAGCCCTGAGCTCTGCCCCTGCCACGCCTAGATCTACCCCTAGACTGGGAATCATAAGAACGCTACGCCCACCTCTCAGTAGGACAATTTCTACTAAACTTTGGAGGCTGAACCTGCAAAAATCTTTAACAGTCTGCATAGACTTAGCCTTGTCTTCCATTTTCTTTAAAACTGCCTCAACAGGAGAACCAAACAACACATCAGATTGTAAAGGAGCATCAAAATCCTTGTTTTAACATGGTCAGATAAATTTTGATCCCTCAGCCAGGCGTGCCTGCGAAGAACTGACCCAGTGGCAGCCACCCTAGACGAGGCCTGTACAGCATCAAAACCACATTGCAAAGAATGCTTACCCACCTGTTCAGAAACATGTACTAAATCTTGTAACTCTTTACAATCAATACCTTCCTTAAGCATCAACCTTAGATTTCAATTGTGAAAGGAGATAGTTTTGATATTTCAACATGTGAAACTGGCAATTCAAAGCCCTCATAGCTAGAGTGGAAGAAGTATAAACTTTCTTTCCCCATCTATCCAAGGCCCTGGCCTCTTTATCTGCAGGAACCGCATTCTTGACAACAGAAGCTTTAACACCTTTAGGCCCCTGGCTAACAGTTTCTGGGTCTGCCCTAGGACTCTTAAAAAGATACTTATGAGCTTCAGGCACCCTGTAATACCTATCCGGTTTAACAGGAGCAGGAGGCAGAGAATCAGGATTAAGAGAAGCCTCTGTAAAACATCTTCCACTACATCCAAAACAGGAGGTATAGCCAAAGGCCTATGCTGGAGTAAAACAAAAATTCCCTAAGCCTTTTCCTGGAATCAGAGAAGTCCTGACCTTCCCACTTAAAATGCTCCCTCATGGAATGAAGAGTTTCTGAAAAAGAAAAATCCTCAGGAGGAGAAGCAGAAGGAGTAGAATCATCCACATCAGAATCAGAATAAGGAGAGTACTCCTGCAAGTCTTCAGTCAAGACTCTGAAACATCGAAGCCTGCTCAAACCCCTAGCTCAGGCTCCACCCTAGGTCTCTTATCAGGAGGGGCAAAGAACCCTAAATCAAAGTAATCAAATCTTCTGCCATTTTAAGCATATGCTTCTTGGGCACAGTTCCTGAAGAACTAGGGGTGACACCAACTGAAGCTAAACCTGGCCTGCCTCTAGGAGAAGCCTTGGGAACTGAAGGAGAGGGCCTAACCACCCTAGGCAGGGAGGGGAGTATAGTAACCTGAGAAGCCCCATCACCCTGACCTGCCTCCTGAGAGGCCACATCCTGCAATAACAAAGTCTCTCCCTGGGATCCCAAAGAAACCTCCGGTGGAACCACCGGCTCCACCGACACCTCTAGAGAACCGGCGTCCGGTACGGACGGTTCTTCTAGCCTAGGCTTAACTGCTTTGTCCTTGCGCTTCTTTGAAGAAGCGGGCGTCGGAGCATCCGACGGCATTTTATAATTGCACCGCTTCCCCAAGGCTAACCTGGCATAAGCTAATCTCCTCTTTATAGTGCGCTTTTTGAGTCTAGCACAAGAGCGACACCAACAATGTCGTGCTCAGGCCCTAAACAAGGAATACACAAAGTATGATAGTCTCTATGCGGTATCTGTTTCCCACAAGAAATACAATTATTCACTTTTTCTGACATCCGGTAAACCACTGAGGCAAGAAAAAACTAAAATATTCCCCAACGGGGTACTTAGCCAACTTTGACTCGGTCTGAAACTCCGAAATCGAAAAATTTCAGAACGCCAACCGGCACTTGCAATACTGCTTCTGCATCGGACCATGCGGCAAAAAAGACTGAGGATATGACGTCGGTCATGCGCATTTGTACCCTGACGTCCTGATGTCAGTCAAATGCGCCTTGACCGACGTCAGCCTTATACTTTGATATTCGGGCCGACCGAGGGACAGCGGACTACCCAAGTGTAAGGACTGCAGCAATGTGAGATGAAGAACATCTGTGACAATTAAAATGGCAATGGACACGTAGCAGGACACAAGAGTTGTAAAAGAAAATATAACATGTACAGAAAACAAATGTGTTATCTTTCTTTGTAGATATTTTGCAAGATGCCTTCTAAAACAGCATATGCATTGAAGATTGTAGGAAAACAATGACAATTAAAATGGAAATGGACATGGAACAGACAGAGGGCTGACTTGGTAGATAAGCAAAAAGGAAGGCTATTAGCAGGACACATGAGTTGTAAAAGAAAACAGCATGTATAGAAAAAAGAAGTTATGTACTCACCATAACGTTCCATCTGAGTAGGTAACTTCATTTGTCAGCAACCGGTGGGGTTTCGGATCCGAATCAGATCTGAGCCGGCAGCATACCAAGCTAAAGATCTGAGCTCCTCCCTCTTACCCATACTACCCTGCAATCTTCTTCCAATCCTCAGATCGCGTTTGCCACCTGCACAAAAAAAACAAACAAACAACCTGAGAAACCTGGCTCAAAGACAAAACAAAGCTTGAGCATCCACACCTTGAGCTCTGCTAAATAACTATCCAGGTTAGGGGGAAGGAGGGAGGGACGGTTGCTGGCAAATGAAGTTACCTACTCAGATGGAATGTTATGGTGATTACATAACTTCTTTATCTGAAATGGTTAACTTCATTTGATCAGCAACCTGTGGGACAGAGTCCCCAGCTACTTGAAATCTTGGGAGGTCCTCAAGGAAGAATATTCCGGAGCACTGCAGAGCCAAAAGCAGCCCATCCTCTAGATGACAAATCGAGTTTATAATGAGAAATAAAGGTGTGAGCAGATGCCAAGGTAGCCGCTGAACAAATGTCATCCAGGTAAACTCTAGACCAGAGTGCAGCAGACGTTGCCATAGAACGTGTAGAATGAGCATGAACTCCCATTGGTTCAGGCAAGCCAGATTCTCTATATGCTAAGAGGATACAACTCAAAATCCAGCTGGCAAGAGTCACTTTTGAAACCGGTTTCCCTAGAAAAGTTTTTGCAAAGGAGACGAAAAGTTGGTCAAATTTAAGAAAGACAGCCATCCTGTGTAAATAAAAATGTAACTGTCTGTGAACATCCAGTAAATTAAGTTTATATTTCCCTTTGTTTTGGTAATTAGGGAAAAATACTGGCAAATTAATGGACTGATTAATGTTCGTCTTGGAAGCAACTTTGGGAAGAAAGGAAGGATTAGTCCTGAGAGATACCCTGTCCTTGTGAAATACAAGGTATGGATGTTTGATACAAAGGGCCTGAAGCTCCGACACTCTCCTGGCTGAGGTAATGGCTACCAAAAAGGTCATCTTCCATGACAAAAACTTCAGATCAACAGAAGCTGCAGGTTTGAACGGAGGCGCAACGAACGCCTGAAGAACCAAAGTCAGGTCCCACGGTGGGGATGAATTTCTAATAGGAGGTCTCAAAAGAAAGGTACCTTTTAGAAAGGCCTTACAAATTCTGGTAGCAGTGAGAGAACCAAAATTGACTCCAATATGGAAATGGGAAATAGCAGCCAGCTGAACCTTTACAGTAGATGAGCTGGCCCCTTGCTGAAAAATATGAGACAAGAATTCTAGAACCACTGGAATAGGAGCGGTAAAGGGATCCAAGTTCTTACGTGAAGCCCAAATGGAAAAACGTTCCCATTTACTATTGTAAATCTTCCTGGTAGAGGGTTTATGTGCCACCACCAGAATGGACTTGACTAGGGAAGAGATATCAGGAGTCCTGGCAACTAAGGGAACTGGATCAGCCAAGCTGAGAGCTTGAGCTCGTCCAGGTTCGGAGGGGCCATTCCCAAGGGATGAGAGATCAGATCCAGAATGGGATCCAAGATCCAGAGAGGAGCTATAAGATGAGATCGTAGGTAGGGGTACCAGACTTGACGAGGCCAGAATGGGGCTATGAGGATAATCTTGCTCCCCAACCGACGAGCTTTCTGCAAGAATTTTGTCATCAGCGGAATTGGTGCATACACATAAAGGAGACCAGGCGGCCAAGCATGGACTAGAGCATCTCTGGGGGCTTCCCCTAAAGGAGGAATTAGAGTGAAAAAATCACTGCACTTCCCGTTGGAAGACGATGCAAAGAGATTGCAGCAAGGCTGACCCCACTTGAGGAAGATCTGTTCTGCTACAGAGGGATTCAGAGATGACTCGTAAGGAGAAAGGATAGTTCTGCTCAATTTGTCCGCCAGAATGTTGGACCAACCCGGAATGTGCATTGCTGACAGAAAGTGGTTGGTGGAGATCGCCCATTCCCAAACTCTCATGGCTTCTCGGCACAGAGGGTAAGATCTGGTTCCCTCCTGTTTGTTGATATACCAGACTACCAACATATTGTCTGACTGGATCGCAATAGTCCCCAGAGGAAGGAAGGCATGAAGGGCCTGCAATGCTAAAAGCACCGTACTCATCTCCACTACATTTATATGCAGAACAGTCTCCGTCTGAGTCCACATGCCTTGGACAGTCCTGCCCGTGCAATGACCCCCCCACCCAAGGCGCGAGGCATCTGTGGTTACTGTGGCCTGGGGCAGGGGCATAACAAAAGGTCATCCTTCCCGAAGGGCTCAGGATTGAAGCCACCACATGAGGGACGTCCTGTAAACCCTGCTGAGGGGGATCGGCAAGTCTAGTGGATGATGTAGAATGGACCACTGGACTTGCAAAGTCCATTGTAGAACCCTCATGTGCAGACGAGTGTAAGGGATCAGATTGATCGCTGCCGCCATGGACCCCAAAGCTCTCAGGACTAACTCTGCTGGGGGAGCAGGAGACTGAAGAAGAGCTAGTACATGCAGAGTCATGCTGTGAAGTTTGTCTGGCGTTAGGAAAGCCTTGGCCTGAAGGGTATCTATCCTGACCCCTATAAAGTCTAAGACCTGAACAGGTTGGAGGAACGACTTCTTGACATTTATAGTGATCCCCAACTGGAATGATAAATGGAGGAAGAAGTCCCTGGCTAGAGAGAGTAGATGCCTGGTGGGGGCGGTGAGGAGCCAGTCGTCTAGGTACGGGAAGACCTGTATGCCCTGGAGCCTCAGGTGGGCCGCTTCAAGTGCCATGACCTTGGTGAACACCCTGGGGGCTGTGATGAGACCGAAGGGTAGGACCCTGAACTGGTAATGACTGGCCCCTAGCCAAAAGCGGAGAAACCTCCTGGACTGTCTGTCCATGAGGACATGGTAGTACACATCCTTGAAGGCTATTGAGCACATCCAGTCCTCCTGCTGCAAGAGGGGCAGGATGGATTGAAGCGTGACCATCTGGAATTTCTCCTTGGCAACAAACTGGTTCATTGTGGACAGGTCGAGGATCGACCTTAAGTCCCCCGTCTTTTTTGACACCAGAAAGAACCTGGAGTAAACGCCTAATCTGGACTGGTCTGGGGGCACATGCTGGATGGCTTTTTTCCAACAGCTTTTTTATTTCTAAAGCTGCGGCCTCCCTTTGAGTGGGTGGAACATCTGGGAGGCGTCTTGAGTAAGGGGGCTTGTTTATGAAGGGGACTGAATAGCTTCTGGATATTATTTGGAGCACCCAGCGATCTGTGGTGATGGACTCCCATTGAGCCAGGTGCCTCGAAAAACACCCCCCGACTGCCTCCAGAGAAGAGCAGTCGGGCAACTCTTCAGGGCTGCTGCGGGTTGGTCAGAAAAAGGTTCCCGTGACCCTAAGTTCTTCGGTCCCCCTCTGCCTCTGGGCTGGCGTCCACCTTGTCCCCCCTCAGCCTCTGGGG